>NC_141021.1:57465000-57722500 GCF_052040795.2 Danio rerio
GAACTGCATAACCTTACTAGAGATCATCACTTTAAACAAATAGTTTGTCATCAGTCATCACATGCAACATTGAAAACATTTTATTTTAATCTTACAGCCTTCCCAAAGCCCTCCAGACATTCAGATCAAATCTGCTGAAGAAGTTTCAGTGTGTGTCTGAGGGAACAGGGACAAATAAATCCCCAACACTGCTAAATGAGATCTACACAGAGCTCTACATCACAGAGGGAGACAGTGGAGAGATCAATAATGAGCATGAGGTGAGACAGATCGAGACTCAATCCAGGAGATCAACAACAGAGGGCACACCGATCCAATGCAGAGACATCTTTACAGCTTTACCTGGACAACACAAAGCCATCAGAACTGTGCTGACGAAGGGAGTCGCTGGCATCGGGAAAACAGTCTCTGTGCAGAAGTTCATCCTGGACTGGGCTGAAGAGAAGGAGAATCAGGACGTCCAGCTCATATTTCCACTTCCTTTCAGAGAGATCAACCTGATGAAGGACAGAACACTCAGTCTGGCAGATCTCCTGCATGTGTTTTTCCCTGAAACCAAAGAGATGGAGATATCCAGAGACGGATATAAAGTGTTGTTCATCTTTGATGGTCTGGACGAGTGTCGTCTGTCTCTGGACTTTAACAGTGGAGTGAAACTGTGTGATGTTTCTGAATCGGCCTCAGTGAAGGATCTGCTGATCAACCTGATTGTGGGGAATCTGCTTCCCTCTGCTCTCATCTGGATCACCTCCAGACCAGCAGCAGCAGATCTCATTCCCTCTGCGTTTGTCCATCGACTGACGGAGGTACGAGGCTTCACGGACTCTCAGAAGGAGGAATACTTCAGGAAGAGGATCAGAGATCAGAGACTGGCTGATGAAATAATCCAACATCTGAAGTCCTGCAGGAGCCTCTTCATCATGTGCCACATCCCAGTGTTCTGCTGGATCTCAGCCACTGTTCTGGAGGAGATGATGAGGAGAACACGTAAAGGAGAGATTCCCAAGACTCTGACTGAGATGTACACACACTTCCTGATCATTCAGACCTGCATCAGACATGAGAAGCACTATGAGAAGAAGCTGAAGGACGAGGAGATGATCCTCAAACTGGGGAAACTGGCTTTCCGGCAGCTGATGAAAGGCAACCTGATCTTCTATGAGGAGGACCTGAGAGAGTGTGGCATTGATGAGAGCGAAGCCTCCGTTTACTCAGGATTGTGCACTCAGATCTTCAGAGAGGAGCTGGGCTTGTTTCAGGGGAAAGTCTTCTGCTTTGTTCATCTGAGCATTCAGGAGCATCTCGCAGCTCTTTATGTGCTGCTTTCATTCCTGCTGTACGAGAGAGATGAGCTCAGTGAAACCCTCATATCAAAAATTGCACATTTATTTAAACGTCAGACAATCTCTGACCTGCACCAGAATGCCGTGGACAAGGCTCTGCAGAGCAGAAATGGACATCTGGACCTCTTCCTCAGATTTCTTCTGGGTCTCTCACTGAATTCTAATCAGACACTCCTGAACAATCTTCTGACACGAGTTGGAAACATCTCATACAGTCAAGAGAAAACAGTCGAGTACATTAAAACACAAATCAAAATGAATCCTTCACCAGAGAAATCCATCAACCTGTTCCACTGTTTAAATGAACTGGGTGATCATTCTCTCGTCAATGAAGTCCAGCAGTATGTCAGATCTGGAGATCTTTCAGGCAGCAGATTGTCCTCCTCTCAGTGGTCAGCGGTGGTCTTTATTTTGTTGACTTCAGAGCAGTTGGATGAGTTTAATTTAAGCAGATATTTAAAAGGCTCAAAACACCAGACACAAACACAAAAGCTCCAGACACCTGATAAAGTTCTCCTGAAGCTCCTGCCTGTGGTTGAAGCCTCCAGATCAGCTGTGTAAGTAGCACTGACCAGAGAGATTGTGTGTGTGTGTTTGTGTGTGTTTGTGTGTGTGTGTGTGTATGTGTATGTGTGTGTGTGTGTGTGTGTGTTTGCACGTGTGTGTGTGGTGTGTGTGTGTGTGCGCGCGCGCTTGTGTGTTTTTGTGGGGTTTGACAATGAAACAAACTTGTATACTGTCATTGGTATTATACAGGTTTTACAAGGAGAAAGTGACTTGTGAGGACATTGCCCTGTGTCACTGTTTTTTTAAGCTTCTTAATGATACTGAATGAGTTTGTTAGTTTTTGTTTAGAAAAAGTAAAAAATGCAGTTTTCAATAAGTGGTGGGGTTAGATGTGTTTTACAAACTCTAAACGTCTTGTTTTACTAGTACTTGTGTGTATTTACATGTCCAATTCATAAAATAAGCATTAGGCTGTTGAAACGCTGCATAATTGTGATGATATGACACGTCTTTCTCTGGCCAGCCAACCCGTCAAAGCTCAGTTTGAATATTTCAGTTGCTGCTCTAAGGTTAAACGAGCTAACGCTAACTTGTCATCCTTGTCAAGCTGGATAACGAGTAAAACACCAGCATCAGGGACTTTACGGTCCTCAGTTTAAAACAGAACAAAGGTAGGATTCTGTAGTGAAATACCCTGAACTCCCTTCCTCTTCATCCCTGTCTATCAGGCACTGAACTCTGTTTCAACACACAAAAAAGACCGTGTTTACTCTGCTCCGCACTGAACTAAAGTGTTTTTTTTTTTTTTACGTTAATCATACTAATAGTGAATCGGTCATGATGACATGAGTTATTGATCAGGAAAATACGAATCTGCGAATCTGTTGCTAACTTTACTAAACTTCATATTTCCATCTGTTTAAAGCTACGAATATTGGAAATTACAAATCAACAGAACAAAACCGAGATATGATCACAAACTGAGCAGCTGCGATCAATATACTTTACCAGCAGCTGTTTATCAGTCATTTATAAAGAGCACACAAACACACTGACAGTAACAGGTAACTTACTGTACATTGTTATGGGTCTGAATATGATTAGATATGAGTAGATAAAGTCTGAAGCACCATTTACAGCTAATGAGATAATGAAGTGATTAATATTCAGCATTAGTGATAAACACCTGCTGTTAACTAAATTAAAAGTTCTATTAATGGTCTGTCTTCATAATAAACTCATAATTAAACATATAATTGTGTATTAATTTAATTTTAAGACATAAAATCAAGTTTTAATTGTGACAGGTTGTCCACTAAAAGGTAAGAAAGTATTTACTCAGCCGGTTATTTCATTTGATCATTTCTTGCAAACACATCCACACTTCAGTCATGTGCAGCCTTGACTGTCATTTAGATCACAGTGATTATAATAGAAGAAAACTACTTTCAGATTACATGTTTAACTGTGTAACGTGTGTGTGTGTGTGTGTGTGTGTGTGTGTGTGTGTGTGTGTGTGTGTGTGTGTGTGTGTGTGTGTGTGTGTGTGTGTGTGTGTGTGTGTGTGTGTGTGTGTGTGTTGTTGATCTGCTGAACTGAGAGTGAAGAGTGTGTTGTTGTTCTGCAGGTTGGGGAATTGTGGCGTCTCAGATGAAGGTTGTGCTGCTTTGGCTTCAGCTCTAAGATCAAACTCCTCAAACCTCAGAGAACTGGATCTGTCTTATAATATTGTAGGAGATTCAGGAGTGAAGCTGCTCTCTGCTGGACTGAAGGATCCTCACTGTAAACTGGAGAAACTGTGGTAAGATCATACATTAATCTCAGTTGAAACAACATCAAGGGTTTACATGTTTATCAGTCTGATTCTCATTGGAGCTCTTGGTGTTTGAGCCATAAAATATTACTGATAATTACAGCGGGGTCTTAAAAAGTCTAGAATTTAAAAATCTAAATTTTAGGTCTTAAATATTTTTGCTCAGGTCTTATTTTTCTGATGTAACGCTACATTTAACGCTCAATTAAAGTCTTTTTAGTTGTTGTTTGTTTTTCGTGGTGTTGTAGTTCTTTATTTCACTAGTCCTGTTGTAATTTGCGGTATTACGACTACAAATGAGACCAACATGCAACAGCCAATCAGCTTTCTGTTATTGAACTCAGTGCGTGTGGTGAATGTGATGTTATCGCAGAGTTTGCGGAGGTTCGCTTTGGGTGTGCGCCACATGATTTCAGCTGCTGGAGCTCCCGAAATACAGGTGTAAGTTATAAAGTGCAGTTATAGAAAAACTATGGTGATATTTACAGATGATGTACTATCAACATTATATACAGGTTGTATTGGCTATGAACAGATTTACAATAGATGAATATATGTACAGGTTGCTGTTAGTATTCAGATTTAATATACACTATTAGTTTCACTATTAACTGCGCTTTAGTTCATCACTGTTAATTAATCATAAAGGCATTTTAACACAGCATTTTTACATGGAACAAAACTGCAATAAATAAACAAAGTTCAGATGACAGGGTGCTTTTGTGACCACAGAAACTGCTTTTAGCTGATGCTCTAGAACACTTAAACAATAACATTACAGTTTCTTTTTTTTATTGATCACTTTAATTCATTTTCCGCCATTAAATCATCAAGCTTGTGTGTTGTCAGGTTGTCATCTAGTGTATGTGCTGCTGGTTTTAGGCTGTACTCACACTAGACTATCTGAACCATGCCTGGGCACATTTGACCCCCATATCCCAATTAGTTTGACTAGTGTGAGTGCTCCAGACCGCACCTGGACATGGTTCAGGTCAATCGTGTCTAGTGTGAGTGCAGTCTTAGAGTGAAGTGTGTGTGTAAAAGAGTGTTTCAGATTCTCACAGCGGCTCGACTGACACTGAGTGAAGAATCAGTTTCACACTTTGGTGTTTTAATCCTGCAGTGAATCTCAGATGTTTATAGTTTTATTGTGTGTTTTATAGTTGATCAGTCTAATAACTGTGATTGTGTAATAAAAGCTCTCAACTATCTCAGTATAAACTTATTTAAGCTGCACACTTCATATTCTGATCATCAAACACATCCACACACCAGTAAAGCAGATTCCTGATCATGATGTTCAGATCACAGTGATTCATATTCAAATATAATCAAACTAAAGTAAACAAACTCACTGAAACATGAAGCACACACAGATTACAGGTTTAACTGTGTAAAGTCTCTGTGTGTGTTGTTGATCTGCTGAACTGAGAGTGAAGAGTG
The DNA here is from genome assembly GCF_052040795.2 of Danio rerio. Taxonomy (NCBI): domain Eukaryota; kingdom Metazoa; phylum Chordata; class Actinopteri; order Cypriniformes; family Danionidae; genus Danio; species Danio rerio. The sequence goes on from NC_141021.1 coordinate 57,470,107, forward strand.
TGTTGTTGTTCTGCAGGTTGAGGTGTTGTGGCGTCTCAGATAAAGGTTGTGCTGCTTTGGCTTCAGCTCTGAGATCAAACTCCATAAACCTCAGAGAACTGAATCTGTCTAAGAATAAAGTAGGAGATTCAGGAGTGAAGCTGCTCTCTGCTGGACTGAAGGAAAACTCTAAACTGGAGAAACTGGGGTAAGATTATACAATGATCTTAATTGAAATAATAATATATTTTATATCAAGAATGCTGTACAAGTTTATCAGTCTGATTCTCATAAGAGCTCTTGGTGATTTGGTTTTGGTTCTGTTTGAGCTATGAAATAATATTTAATTAATAATTAGAACGAGCTATTTATTGCATTTGCTATTTTACTGTAGTACCCTTAAACAATAAAAATCTTTACATTTTTCTTATATTTCTTTATTTAATTTTCAGTCATTAGTTTAATTTATTTTCTGCTTGTATTTTGGCTGGTGTCATTTAGTAGATGTGCTGCGGGTTTTAGATGAAAGTGTGTGAATAAAACAAGAGTTTCAGATTCTCACAGCAGCTCGTCTGACACTGAATGAACCAAAAGTCAATATCAGATATTTACAGTTTTATAGTTTACAATTATTTAGTTGATCAATCTGAAATCAGTGATTGTCCATTAACAGCAGTCCGCTATCTCAGTATAAACTTATTTCCGCAGCTCATTTCTTCATTTGATCATCAAACACATCCACACACTGATAAAGCACAGATGTGATCATGATGTTTAGATCACAGTGATACACAATTTAACAAAACAAAACTTAAATAAACAAATTAACTAAAACATGAAGCACACACAGATTACAGGTTTAACTGTGTAAAGTCTCTGTGTGTGTTGTTAATCTGCTGAACTGAGAGTGAAGAGTGTGTTGTTGTTCTGCAGGTTGTTCAGTTGTGGCGTCTCAGATGAAGGTTGTGCTGTTTTGGCTTCAGTTCTGAGATCAAACTCCTCAAACCTCAGAGAACTGGATCTGACTGGGAATAAAGTAGGAGATTCAGGAGTGAAGCCGCTCTCTGCTGGACTGAAGGAAAACTGTAAACTGGAGAAACTGAGGTAAGAACATACATTAATCTCAGTTAATGTTCTCTACAGCAGTGGTTCTCAAACATTTTTCATCAAGTACCACCTCGGAAAAAAATTGTCTTTGCAAGTACCACCATAATGAGCAGTTTTGAAATACAGTAGCGTATTAGGTCTAGTAAAGCAGCTTAAGCTCTGTACAGTTTAAAAAAGAAATAACTCCTGGTTTGTTAGCACCTGGAAATGTTGCCTAGACCTCATAAATATAGGCTTTATGTCATCATATTCGTATATAAATCATTTTTGATAATTTCTTTAAATATATGTAGCATGTACATATTACATATTTGATTCATCCGCGTACCACTAGAAGGAAGCCTGCGTACCACTAGTGGTACACGTACCACAGTTTGAGAACCACTGCTCTACAGTATTTTAGGGATTTTCATCATCATCATGTTATTAAGATCTTCATCATTTACATTAGAGAATTTTTTCTACTGAAGATGATTTTCTCTTTAATTATCGACACTCGTGCTGTACCAGGAGTTTACAGAAATGAAGATTCTCAGCAGAATAATGTCTGTGTAGAGTAAAGGGAAATGATCTTTAAAGCTGAAGTTTTAGAAACATTTAGACAAAACACTAATAATAAAGCCAACATGAGGAATCCCTGAAGCAGAAGCAAATGTTTGAGCAAAACACATTCATATTAGAATAATAATGTCATATATCAGCCTTTAGTCAGCAGAAATCTTCATTTCCCTCAGTTATTGATGAAAGCATTGAGTGAAGCTCATCCAGAAGTGTTTTCCTCTGTTTTTCTGCTTCACTTCTGTCAGTTTCAGGATGAGCTTCAGCACTTTCAGCATTTTCTATTATAAAGTCATATAAATCAGTGAGGAATGAGAGAATCTTCATCTCTGGCTGCATTATTCTTCTAAGACACGAGGCAAATTCACACCTGAACCCACAGAAATGTCAGCTTTATTTCATTTAGATTTCTACAATCTCTATTACTGATTTCTCAATACTCAAAACTTTCAGCTTCACACAGCAGGAAACATCCAGAACACACACAACTTTCAGATCAGCTCATTCTTCCAGAACAATATTAATGATTTTCACCAAATAAAACCGCCTAAAAGATCTACAAGATATATGAACACACTGTGTGAAGGATTTTATCTACAACACAAGAATTGACTTGAACACAACATTATGAAGATGATTTCTCCTTCTGTGTTGATGTTGATGAAGCTGAAAGACTCTTCTAGAGGTGTTCATCTGCATCTGATTGTTCTGATCATGTTCTAGATCTGGATTATAGTTCAGTGTTTTACTACACACATCCAGCACATTTCTGCAGTTCTGCTCGCTTTATTATATTTAATATTTGTGTTATTATGGATTATAATTATTGATGAGCTGTTTTAATGTGTGTATGTAAAAGAGCAGAATGGCCTGTGAGCATCAATAGTTTTGGCGTCTGTAAGTAAGTAAATCGTGCTGTTTGAAAGTATTGATGAAAGCATTTAGTGCCGAAACAAAGATCCTCTCAGTCGCTCACACTGACTGCTGTTGTGCTCATTATCTGAAGAGTCCTGAGAGAGTGACCCATTGACAAACAGGACAGAGGGATTGTAAAACTTTAACCTAAAGTCTCTGTGTGTGTTGTTGATCTGCTGAACTGAGAGTGAAGAGTGTGTTGTTGTTCTGCAGGTGGGATTGTTGTGACGTCTCAGATGAAGGTTGTGATGATTTGGCTTCAGCTCTGAGATCAAACTCCTCAAATCTCAGAGAACTGGATCTGTCTTATAATAAAGTTGGAGATTCAGGAGTGAAGCTGCTCTCTGATTTAAGAGATGATCCACATTATAAACTGGAGACACTGCGGTGAGTATTAATGATTCATAGATCATATAATAATCTCATGTGAACTGAATCAGCTGTACAGATGTGTCTGCAGTGACGCTTCATAATGTGTGTGTTTCTGTGTGTTTTATTCAGTATCAGCTGGTGTTTTATGATAGATTGAATGTGGAGTCTCTACAGACACATTAAACTGTACAGAAGTGAAGTGTCAGTGATCGTGCTGCTGGAGTTTATAAAGACTCTGCTGGACGACTAAACATCATCATCAGTGACTGAAACACTCCATCATTAATGTGCATCAGAGAAGAGGAAGAAATGCTGCAGGAACTGCTTTATTCATATCTGCTCACAGAGAAACTCAATGCTGCAGAATTAAAACACAAATAAGCGGATGCTCTTTCTGTTTCCTCCACCTGTGATGGAGCACGTCATGAAGAGAGAAAACCACGAGAAAACAGAGAAACTTTCTGTCTCTTCACACATGTGAGATGATTCTGGACAGTGTCGAGTGATTCAGCTTTCCTTCAGTCTGACTAAAGAGAAACAGCGGCATATTGAAGAGTGACATGATCCAGTTCAGGAGATAATTACTCAAGATTAAATCATTTATTCATAATTACATCAGTCACCATGTCACATTCACACATGTTTAAATATCTCACTAGCCAAGCTCATTTACACCTTTCACCCTAACACATCAGGCCAGTATTGTAAATTGATGTACAGGACACCTACAGTTTCGCTATATCAGAAATGTCTTGATGTGTTATATGACACAAAATGTTGTGTTACTATTTTTATGTATTTTTGTAATTTCAAATCCTTTTAAAGTTTTTTTTTACTCATAATGAGCCTTAAATATTAATTTTAATTTACAACATAAGTTTTACAAAAGTGAATTAAAATATTAAATCTGCATGTTATGTGAATAAATCTAATGTTTTTTCCACCTTCGTATAAGACTCACTCTGCTCTATATATTCCAGTACTCTTGAATTCACTGCACTCATGAAAGTTTGTGAAACAGCAAATGATACTAATAAAAGTATGAAGGATGTCATGTTGACCTGATCTACTTTGTTAGCACACAATACTATTCAATTCAATTCAGCTTTATTTGTGTAGCGCTTTTACAATGTAGATAGTGTCAAAGCAGCTTCACATAAATGGTCATAGTGACTGGATCAGGGAAACAAAGTAGATCAGGTCAACATGACATCATTCATACTTTTATTAGTATCATTTGCTGTTTAGACAAACTTTCAATAGGATATCTGGTAACTGCTCACAGTTTATTATTGTATATTTATTAAATATCTATTGTACTATATTAGTTAAATGTTTAGTGTGTGTCATGTCTTGTTTTAAATTGCACATTGGAGTATGGGAGAAACGCAATTTCAGTCTGCTGTGTAATGTACTGTTGCATGGTTTGATTGACTTGACTAGTTCAGTTTTTAGTGTTTAAGTTCAGTTCAGTTTAGCTCAGTTCAGTGTGGTTTGAAATCATTACTGAGAGTCAAACACTGAAGAGCAAATCATCGATGAGTAGCTTTTCAGATCCTGAACCATGCAAGCCAGTGGCGACAGCGAAGAGGGGAAAAAAACTTCACCAATAGGAGAGTGAAGAAAAAAACCTTGAGAGAACCAGACTCAGTTCGGCACGACCATTTTAATTTCTCCGCTGGCCAAAAGTCTTGTGCAGAGCTGCAGTCTGAGCAGTGGAGGCTGGAAGCTGCCCTCAGCAAGGACTCATCTGTCCTTGGAGCGTCACTGGAATCAGTCTTGTGCTCTCCACTCCCCTATATTGTTGTTTGGGGGGAGATGGGTGTTGCTCGAACTGAAGAGTGGGGGTGTGTGTGGGGGGGGGGGGGTGAAATTCTGGGAGTGTTGGCATATATGCACCTCTCCCTCCTCTGGTAACATGGTCCATTACCCCGATCTGTTCTGGGACCTCGCAGTTTACAAATTAAGCACTGGAAAGAGTACCGAGAAATCAGACTCAAGTAAAAGTACCATTACTTGTCTAAAAATGTAGCGCAAGTAGAGTAAAAGTATCTGTTGTAAAATTACTCAAAGTATGAGTAAACATTTCAAAAGTACTCAAGAATAGTGAGTATTACGCTGTAGAAAGCCGATGCATTTACATGTAATTTGTGGAGGTGTGTAAACGTAACATTCTGTAGTGCATTTGGTTATCGCCCAACAAGCACACAACATCATAAAGTGTTAATATTAGGTTAGATTTAGGTTGTGATGTCAGAAGATTAAAATTTAATGTCTAGCCAGCGTCTGATGACAATGTTATTTTGACATCACATAATGTTGATATTTGGTTGATTTTAGGTTGTGTTAGAAAGTGACCAAATTCCAACATCTTAAAACCAGCGTCAAATACTGACATTTATTCATCAGGTATGGCGACTAAAATCCAACATCTAATAGACGTCATTGTGGTAGCGTCCACACAACATCAAGCTGTAGCATCATGAGACGTTGATATTTGGATGTTTTCTAATCCTTATAGACAATAAAAAATAAAGTAGTGACTGCAGGTTGAAGAGAAGTAGTGGAGTAAAAGTACAAATTCAGCACTTAAGATGTACTTAAGAGAAATAAAAGTGCACATCTGTAAAACTACTCAGTAAACTACAATTCCTGAGAAAAACTGCTCAATTACAGAAGTGTGAGGATTTGTAGTTTGTTGCTTTACACCTCTGCATATGTGTGTGTGTTTCTGTCATGTTGACTGTAATGAAATGAAAAGATTGTAACAGTTTTCCTGTTACTATTTGAAAATTCTACCTGTAGTAGCTATCTCACCCATTAGAGGGTGATCTAGTTATTAAGTCTCCAATCTGCTTAAAAGGAGGTAGAGAAGAAGCAGAAGGCAGGAAGTTGAAACTAAAAGAAAGATAGGAAATTATCAAAGTGGATTTAGGAAAGGTAGAGGGACAATGGATCCAATCTTGAGGCTTGAAGATGATATTAAAAAAGCACAGGTTAACAGGGAATCAGTAATAGCGGTATTTTTAGACATAGAGAAAGCGTATGACATGTTGTGGAGAGATGGAGTGTTAATTAAACTTAACCAAATAGGAGTTAAAGGACATATATTGAAATGGGTTAAAGAATTTTTATCAGAAAGATCCATAACAGTTAAAATAAATGGTACATTTAGTGAATGTTACAGTGTTGAAAATGGTACACCACAAGGGAGCATTATTAGCCCTTTTTTGTTTTCTATAATGTTTGATGGGATCTTTAAGGAGATAGGAAATAATACAGGAGTTGCATTTTTTGCTGATGATGGTGCGATTTGGAAAAGAGGGAGAAACATAACATTTATAATGAAGAAAATGCAACAGATATTAAATACAGTGCAGGAATGGACAGTTAAGTGGGGATTTAGAATATCTCAAGAAAAAACTAAAGCCATGTTATTTACCAAAAAGAAAATAAGAGAGGATTTAAAATTGAAATTGGGAGGTAAAGATTTGGAGAATGTTGAATCTTTTAAATATCTGGGATTGTGGTTTGATAGGAGACTTACATGGAACACACATATTAGGAAAATGGTTGATAAATGTAAAAGAGTGTTAAATGTAATGAGGTGCCTATGTGGTGTAGACTGGGGTGCTAGTAGAGTGGCATTAAAAACAATTTATACAGGGTTGATAAGATCAGTGATCGATTATGGATGTATGGTGTATGGATCAGCTGCTAATACAACATTAATACCGCTAGATGTAATCCAAAACTAAGCATTAAGAGTATGCTGTGGAGCCATGAAAACCACACCGGTAGCAGCATTACAGGTTGAAATGGGAGAGATGCCTCTACACCTTAGGAGAGATCAGCTGGAGGTAGTATACTGGGCGAACTTGAAAGGCCATAATGAAAATCACATAGCACAGACAGTTCTGATGCAATGCCAAGAACGAGAGAAACGGGGCATTAAAGGTTATGGATGGACAATACAACAAAAAATAAATTATATGAAAATAGATACAATAAAAATTTTGCCCACTATAGTATTTCCAGTAGTTCCCACATGGCTGCTTGATGATTTGGAAGTTGATTTTGAAATAATGAAAGAAAAACAAGAAAATGAGATTGACAGTAAACAAGTGGAAAATTATATAAGGGAAAAATACAGTGAAACAACTGAAATATACACAGATGCATCAAGATTTGGACAAAGGGTAGGAGTGTCATTCAGTATTCCAAAGTTAAAAATTGAAGTTACAAAAAGAATTAATAATAATTTAGCAGTTTATACAGCAGAATTGGTAGCGATATGGTTGGCTCTAAAGTGGATAGAGGACAATAAACCAATTAAAGCAGTCATTGCGTCTGATTCAAGTTCAGCACTCATAAGTATAAAAATTGTATTATCAGAATCACGGCAGGACATAATATATGAAATAGTACAGTTGGGAAATAATATCATTAAATCAGGAGTTATCATTTCATTATTATGGGTACCAGCGCACATAGGGGTTAGTGGAAATGAGATGGCAGACAAGCTGGCTAAACAAGCAGCACAGCAAACTATGATAGACATGGACATCAAATACAGCAAGTCAGAAATCAAAAGTATAGTTAAAACCAAAATATTAGGAAAATGGCAACATATATGGAATAATGGGAGTACAGGATGTCAATATTACACCATACAGAACATAGTTGGGAAAGGTAGGGAAACAAGGAAAAACAAAAAGGAAGAAGACAAGTTCTCAAAAATGAGATTTAATCACACATCACTCAATAGCACATTACATATGATCAACAAACATGCAGATGGGATGTGTGAATGTAACAATCAGGAAACTGTAGAACATGTATTAATGCACTGCCCAATATATCAGACAGAAAGAAATATATTATTCACACAGTTACAGGAAAAACAAGTGGAACCTAACATAAAGAACATACTAAAGTTGAGCACGGGTGATGTATGTTTTAGATATGTTTATAACTATTTGAAAGACACAGGGTTGATTAATAGAATTTAGTATTTAGATGAATAGTTATCTATATCATATAGAGGTATTATAGAGAAAGAAATATCAAAGTTTGGGACATTAGTAAGTTGGGATTTATTTAGTAATTTATTTATATGTATAGGAAAAAGAAAAAAGTTTTATTTTTTCTTTTATTTTTTTTGGTGGGGCTTTGTTTAACTATAAAACATGGTTTAGTTAACTCCGGATCCACACTCCAATCCAGATGGTGGCGGTAATGCACCAAAAGCTGGTTGCCAACCGCCATAAAACACACAAGAAGAAGAAGAAGAAGAAGAAGAAGAAGCAGAGTCCCGCCCATCCCACTCTATTCAGCTCACGTCAGTATGTGAAACTGAAAGGAAAGTCAGCCTCAGTGGCCATTTTATAAAGGCAAAATAAAACATCGCCTTGCAAATGTAGAAGTGGCGAGATTCCTTCAATTGTTTGATAGGTCATCGTGAAGATGGCTGTGAAAACCGGTCAACAGACAGACCTACATTACCACACAGGTAAGTGATACAGTAAAACAGCCAACGTAAGTAATCGATCATGTCGTGTTTTTTTGTTATGTTTTTTGTCGCCATGCCCCACTTTGTTAAATAAAGGTCAATTTTTCAGCTACTTATAATAATTTAAGCATAACTGTTCGACGATATAACGACATTATGGTGGGAGAATCTTCCTTTAAAAAGCATAGGCCTAGTTTTGAGTGTATGTCTTGTTTCCGCATTACGGAAGTTCCCTGCATTAAAATTATATTTTCTCTATATTTCTCTATATGTTTTCTCGTGATCTCGACATGAGGAAACGTTTTCACGTTATTACGACTTTCATATTTATTTATTTATTTATTTATTTGTTTATTATTATTACCTGCCGAATGTACGACAAAACACCTGTTTTCTGATAGAGGTAAAGTTGGTTTTATATTCCCATATTAGTTCATTTAGCTTTCTCTATATTTTTTACCGTGTTACTTTGAATATTCGATTGGAATTAGCATGTAATTGTGACTTGAAAACAACATTAACACTGTTTATTTGACTGTAAACAATGTTGTACTTTGATAGTCATTGGCTGCTAATTTGATTTCGCTATTTAGAGTTTGCAAATAATACTTTTATTAAGTTATATTATTAAGGGGGAAAGTCCAAATGTGCGAATATAAAACCAACTTTACCTCTATTGTTTTCTGCTCCTTCTAAGAGGATTTACGATGCCCTAGACACGCATACAGTAGCTTCATATCGCATTATTTGCAGGGATTCGCTTTTTAAAGTAATTGTAAATAACCTGTGGAAAGGACGCGTTAAAGCCAAAGCAAGAAAGCTATGATTAAAAATAGTTACAGTTGAGGGAATATTGGCGTGCATAATTATATATCATCGTATACATGTATATATCATACGCTCACTTTATTATGGCTGCTGTTAGGGCCGTCCCTGTACATTTGGGGGCCCTAAGCAGAATAATTTTGGGACCCTACCTTGCTCTGAATAGTGGAGTATTGCCATTGCAAACCGGCCCACAATGATTGTATTGCTTATTGAATACAATTAATGCAACAGAAAAGTGAAGTCTGATTTTTTTTTACTTAAAAGCTGTCTGAATGATTTGTAAATTAAAACAGCTCTGGTTTTGTCAACAAGCAGCTACAAAAATAAAGAATTAAACAATCTTTAATAAAGGGAGCAGTGAGTCCTACTTTGTGTCTTTTGTATTATATTAATTTAGCAAACAGAATGAACATTCTATAGCTAAATATTCTAGGTAGCTGTGTATGTTTGTGTTTGTGTTTGTGTGTGTGTGTGTGTGTGTGTGTGTGTGTGTGTGTGTGTGTGTGTGTGTGTGTATATATATAAACAAACAAACATGTTTTAGGATAAATATTACCAGTGTGCAAAATATGCCGGTGAAAGAAGACACTTTAGTAATAATGCATTTTAGACTAAATTTAAAAAACTGGGAAAAACAGGTCTGGAAAACTGGGAAAATTTAAATATTAAATATTTCATATAAGTAAACAAAATTTATTATTCCATAATTGCTTATTTTTGATAAATGTGCTACTAGATAGTGTCCTTAACATCATCGTTACAACTTAAAAGCTACACTAAAAATTATTCTGTGCTTGTCTATTCTAGTCTTAAATTTCCTCCTCAGTTTTTCTACATATGAAAAATAGATTTGATTCGTTTTAGCAGTCCGAGTTCCGAAACAAATCAGGTATATAATGAGGCCGTCAATAGAGCAAAGTCCATGGATGTGTCTGTGCACGGATTCCAATTATTGTGGTGACTGGTTCCTCTCCCAGCTTAATATTGAAAGAACAAACTTGAATCAAGGGAACACTGAATGAGATGCTGCCAGCTTCCTGTTGATCACATGACCTTCACTCCAAAACAATTTTAACTTTCATAAAATTATGATTTTTTTTATCTTTATTGTGAATAAACATAAATATTTAACTGCTAAAGCACTGTCAATGAAGATAATCTGTACAATGCAAATAAAAATGATTTCTTTTCAGCAAGCAAATGGGTCTGTTCTCGCTGCAGAGCCACTTGGGTGGAGCTTACTTCCAATGAGTCCGCTTCTAGCTTGAGCTTCAGCTCCTTCTCCTATAAGCTGTTTCCCAGATGATGGGTTGTAGCTGAAAGAGCATCCTCTGCATAAAACATATGCTGGATAAGTTGGTGGTTCATTCCGCTGTGGTGACCCCAGATTAATAAAGGGACTAAGCCGACAAGAAAATGAATGAATGAAATTGTGATCAGGAGAAAACAACTTCTTATGTCAAGATCACACAATAGTAAAAGTGATAACGAGAAAACAACTTTTGATATGTTGAGAGTTCCATTCATACTACTCAAGTTCATACAGTATGGTACGTACTTTTCTAACAGTTGAGTAGTAAATTAAAACGCAGTACTTATTGAGTAGTATGTGATTTCAGATGCAGCCAATGACAGATACATATAAGCTTAAATATACAGGGAGTGTAAGGGAGAGCAAAATAACAAGGGGTGGAACAGAACCCAGTAAGACCACTAAAGTCTCCATAATAATGTAGTAATGTTGTCACCTGAATCAGTACTACAATAGCAATGAACAAAAGACTGTTTGGATTATATTCACTTAGGTCCGTCTTTAAGGTTTAGACCGAACCCTCCAGAGCCCAGCTGTGTGTCCATGAAGAGTGACTGGTCAATGCATCCTCCACTGAACTTCAGTGGATACACTGATCCTGGGTTTAGGTAAGTGCTGATCTAAATAGTTTATTTATTTTATTACAATTTCTGTCTTGGAACATAGAAATAATTGTTCATTATTAATCATGCAAGGAGAGTCAATTGCCTGTATGCAGTGTATTTTAGAGAAAATTCATTAAAAGATCTTAATAAACAGCTGCAAAATTGGAAGCACTTGCTGTAAAGTCTCCAATAACACAACATGTATTTATAGAGTTAATTTATCATGTTAATCAGTGTTTATCATCATTTTACAAAAGTCATTAATAATACAGGAGTCTGTATTAAGTTTTTATGTCCATCTTTAAAGGCACCTCAGATACAGCTCATGTGCTTTATTCAGTGTTAATGCTAACAGTGTGAGTTTGAATTTTACATCACGTTTATTGCCATACTACTGAAAGCAGCAGCAGATAGTTCTCCTCAGATCTTAAAAATAAAATAAGCCGTCTGAAATTGAACTTTAGAGCTGTGAATGTGCAAATCAACACATCAGTGATTCAGCATCTACATTTAATATTGTTAAAGAGGTTTAATATATACTAATTAGATCATAAATCTTACCATTTACCATTTATTTATTTATGGCCTAACCTTATGAGACAGTGCATATTCTGTGCTTCTGAATGGCTGTATTTACGTTTCTGTTGGGTTTCATCTAATGCAAACAGCTAAATTGCTTATTACTGCAAATCCCATCATGTATCATGTTGTAAACACACAGGGTTACAATGTAACCTGCTCACCTTATGTTTGCGTTCGTAATTAAACAATTTATAATATTTGTTAATTAATAACCTCACGTGGAACTCTGAATCTGCGTCTCATTTTGGAGTTTGCTAGTGTCCACTGGAGGTCGTATTTCGGTTACATGCTTTCAGAGCCTTTCTGAATGAATGAATGAATAAAATGCGTGGTTGCCCAACAAAGCAACAAACAGCGCTGAAATATAATTGGCTAAACTGGCATTGGGCAGGTTTAGGGGACAAAACAAAGACAGCGTTCCATCACGGAACACATATTTTTTAAGCAGAATATCTGACTTCAACACTTTGTCAGATAACCAAGAATGTTTACTTGGCATGTTTCTTAAATATCTGCAAACATAGTATGGTATTTTTATGCTTTAGAGGAGTCAAAAACTTACATACAGCACTTTTAAGGTACAGACCGAACCCTCCAGAGCCCAGCTGTGTGTCCATGAAGAGTGACTGGTCAATGCATCCTCCACTGAACTTCAGTGGATACACTGATCCTGGGTTTAAGTAAGTGCTAATCTAAATAGTTTATTTATTTTATTACAATTTCTGTCTTTGAACATAGAAATAATTGTTTATCATTAATCGTGCAAGGAGAGTCAATTGCCTGTATGCAGTGTATTTTAAAAGATATTCAATAAAAGATCTTGATTAACAGCTGCATAATTTGGAAGCACTTGCCGTAAAGTCTCCAGTTGCACAAAATGTATTTATAGAGTTAATTTATCATGTTAATCAGTGTTATAAAAGTCATTAATAATGCAGGAGTGTGTGAATTGAGTTTTTGTGTTCATCTTTAAGGTTTAGACCGAACCCTCCAGAGCCCAGCGGTGTGTCCATGAAGAGTGACTGGTCAATGCATCCTCCACTGAACTTTAGTGGATACACTGATCCTGGGTTTAAGTAAGTGCTGATCTAAATAATTTATTTGATTTTTTTTTTTTTTTTTTTGTCTAGGAATATAGAAATAATAGTTAATTATTAATCCTGTAAATAGAATACATTGCCTGTATGCAGTTAATTTCACTGGTTTTATCTGGTTAACCAGCCTGGGTTTAGAAGTTTTTTTTTTTTAAACCATCCTGTAAATGGCCAAAACCCCTTTAAAACCAGGCTGATTGACCAGCTAAAACCAGTTTACCAGCTTAGTCTGGGTTACACTGTTTTTTTTTTTTTCAGCAGGGACAAATACAAGAAAGGAAGCAGGTCAACTTGCAGTTAGGTTTATTAGAAGAAATAAAGGAAGAATAACCAACAATAAGCTAGTGCAGAATACCATAAAACATTCAGGGCCCTATCATATGCTTGGTGCAATGCGGCACAAGGCGCGACGCAATAGTTGTTTGCAAGTTTCAGCTCGGCGCAAGAGTCAATGTGACGTTTTGCGCAACGCTGTTTAAATAGCAAATGCATTTGCTCTCATATATGCGCCCATAGGCCTTCTGGTCTTAAAAAAAAAGGAGGCGTGTTAAGGCACATTGCTGGTGAATTGATATTTTGAGGGACTAAAATACACTGTTCAGTAGACCAGCAGAGAGGAGGTCTAAAGTCCAGCGCAGAGGGCGTTAGTTGTGCACCTCACTTAAACATTGCTTAATTCACACCGGATGTACAGTAATACACAAATATCTTTACAAATGAAAATAAATTAAAGGATTAAAATATTGCAAAAAAAAATTTTCTAGCCTACATAAATATAAAAACCACTGCATCCATGCCTTTTTCATCTCGGGAGGCTTTTTCAGTTTCTTCATGGCAATTTGCTTTTGTATAATGGTATGATTATTAGCAATATAATTTATTATACACATATTTATATTTGTTTTATTAAAAACAAGCTTAGCTTTGTCCACCTGTCAGATTTTAGACCATATGTTGCACAGCATGTGTTTTAGGATATAACTCAGGTTTTTGAGCACATTTTGTTATTATTATTCATTTATTCGTTTGCTGGAAATTAGAACTGAATTTAGAAATAGTTTTGAAACAAATCTTTGCACCTAACAAATAAAATTAATTATTTATAGGGTAATGGATATCTGTGTGTACAACACGATTTCCTATCCACGAAAGTGAAAGCGAAAGTAAAGAATGAGGAGGCGTCATCTCTCATTCTTGCCTGTAGATGCTCTTTCACTGTTTTCTCTCTAGTGAAGCGCTCCATTCAGTAGACCACTTACATAGTCCACCATGTAAATAGCAAATGCTCCATGGAGCGACACAACTGACTCTTCAAGGGAATGGTAAATGAGACTCTGATTGGTTTATTCTCAAAGCACACCCAGAACTCATTAAGAGAACAAGCTCAACCCTGTTTGCACCACGACGCAAAGTGGATTTTTTCATCCTTAAAATAAAAAAAGTGGATTCTGACACGCCCTTAATGCTTCTGCGCCCTGCACTTTGGACATTGCGCCTAGATCATCAAAATAGAGCCCTCAGTGTTAGACAAATAATGACAGATACATATAAGCTTAAATATACAGGGAGAGTAAGGGATAGCAAAATAACAAGGGGTGGAACAGAACCCAGTAAGACCACTAAAGTCTCCATAATAATGTAGTAATGTTGTCACCTGAATCAGTACTACAATAGCAATGAACAAAAGACTGTTTGGATTATATTTGCTTATGTTCATCTTTAAGGTTTAGACCGAACCCTCCAGAGCCCAGCTGTGTGTCCATGAAGAGTGACTGGTCAATGCATCCTCCACTGAACTTCAGTGGATACACTGATCCTGGGTTTAGGTAAGTGCTGATCTAAATAGTTTATTTATTTTATTACAATTTCTGTCTTGGAACATAGAAATAATTGTTTATCATTAATCATGCAAGGAGAGTCAATTGCCTGTATGCAGTGTATTTTAGAGAAAATTCATTAAAAGATCTTAATAAACAGCTGCATAATTTGGAAGCACTTGCTGTAAAGTCTCCAATAACACAACATGTATTTATAGAGTTAATTTATCATGTTAATCAGTGTTATAAAAGTCATTAATAATGCAGGAGTGTGTGAATTGAGTTTTTGTGTTCACCTTTAAGGTTTAGACCGAACCCTCCAGAGCCCAGCGGTGTGTCCATGAAGAGTGACTGGTCAATGCATCCTCCACTGAACTTCAGTGGATACACTGATCCTGGGTTTAGGTAAGTGCTGATCTAAATAATTTATTTGATTATTATTATTTTTTTGTCTAGGAATATACAAATAATAGTTAATTATTAATCCTGCAAATCGAATCAGTTGCCTGTATGCAGGGCATTTCACTGGTTTTAGCTGGTTAACCAGCCTGGGTTTAGAGGTTTTTATTTTTTAAACCATCCTGAAAATTGTTGGAAATTTGTCCCCTGAATCAGTACTACAATAGCAATGAACGTAAGACGTTTAGGTTTTATTTGCTTATGTTCATCTTTAAGGTATATACCGAACCCTCCAGAGCCCAGCTGTGTGTCCATGAAGAGTGACTGGTCAATGCATCCTCCACTGAACTTCAGTGGATACACTGATCCTGGGTTTAGGTAATAAGTGTGCAAGACATTTATTGATTCTTCATGTAGTCTAAAATAAGAAGCTAATGTAGATGCAGTAATTAGGGTGTAGTAAATGTTGGGCTCTATTTTGACGGTCCATGCGCAAAGCGCGAAACGCAGGGCACAAATGCTTTCAGGGTGTGTCAGAACGCGTTTTTGCTAATTTAAGAACGGGAAATCTGCCTTGCGCTTCGGCGCATGGGCTAAAAGTGTTGAGTTTATTTTCTTAATGAGTTATAGGTGTGTTTTAAGAATGAACCAATTAGAATCTCATCTCCCATTCCCTTTAAGAGCCAGCTGCGTCGCGCCAAGAGCGCATTCGCTATTTACAGGACGCAAAGTAAGTCTAAGTGGAAAATCTGAGCATTTCACAAGCAAACAGTCAACAGTTGACAGTTTTTTAACAGAAAACTTAAACAGAGCATCCACTGCGTGAGAATGAGAGATAATGGATCACTTTCACTTTCACTCTTGGATAGGGAAACCTTTACGCACAGACATCAATTAGTCTATAAATAAATACTTTTGTTTGTTAAGCGCAGATATTTGTTTCAAAACTATTTCTAAATTCAGTTCTAATTTCCAGCAAACTAATAAATGAACAACAATAACGAAGTGTGCTCAAAAACATGAGTTATATCTTAAAACACATGCTGTGCCCCATATGGTCTAAAAGCTGACAGGTGGGCAAATCTAAGCTTGTTTTTAATAAAATAAATATAAATATGGATATATTAAATAATAAATACCACTGCTAATAATAATAACATTATACAAAAGCAAATTGTTATGAATGAACTGAAAAAGCCTCCTGAGATTAAGAAGACATAAAGGCAGTGATTTTTCATATTTTTGTAGGCTAGAAAATAATATGTTTTGTAATAATATTTTAATCTTTTATATTTATATTCTATATCCATTCTTATTATATCCTATATATATCCTTAATATTTACATTTTTTCATATGTAAAGATATTTGCCTATTGCTCTCTTGTGTATATTAAGCAGTGTGTAAGCGAGGCGCAACTCTGCGCCGGAGTTTAGACCGGGTTAGTTTTGGTCTAATGAAAAATCTATTATAGTTTCTCAAAATACTCAAAATTTATACCAGAACGCCTATGGGCGCACAAATGAGCGCTAATGCATTTGCTATTTAAACAGCGTAGCGCAACGCCTCAAAACCACTCTTGCACCAAGCTTAAACTACCAAAAGACTACTGCGTCACGCCATGCGTCACACTGCGCCGGGTGTATGATAGGGCCCGTTGGTTTTCTTTCATTCTAAGGCTGAACTAATCACTAATGGGAGGGGGGGGGGGGGTACTTAAATTGATTGTGTTGATTATGTCTTAATGTTCATTTGTTGTTGTTGTTGTTACTATGTGAGCTTTTTTTTGTGTGGCACTGTTATGAGATGAAGACTCTTGACTGCAAACCAAATCTACCTTCGGGTATAAAGTAACCTACCTACACAGAAAGCCTTTTTCCATTAACAAAGAGTTTTAGTCGCTGTAGAAACCATAATTCTGTGACGAGTGTAGGATTGCACATTTACACTGGCTGTTCTCACTTGATAAACAAGCTTTTTAGTTGATCATAAGAAAGTACACTCTGCACTGCTGTTGTCTGAGTTTATTGAAGTGTATTCCTGAGCTTGGAGAACAGCTTTGGAGAATTCAATGTTTACCCATTTAAAAAGAAGGGAACTGTATTTGCTTCCCAGTGGAGGTGTAATGCAAAACTAATTCATTAAACAGACTCAACTTAGAGTTGACTTAATTGTCAGAGTGAATTGGCTGTAAATAGAGTGGTGTTGCATAATTCTCTAGTAAAGGTCATTTTTACTCTGACTTTCATGTTCAGAACATTTGTAAGGAAACAGGTTTGGCATCAAATGTACTTTTTTTAAAAACAAGTTTATGCTTTATTAATGTTAATCTAATTTTATTGTAGCAGACTGAAACTGTATTTGTGTGAGTTGTAAAGTCTCTTACAGCATAATACATATTAAGATTAATTTCATTGTTCTTGCTTTAATTTGATCTACAGGCCTCCTGAACCCAGTGTGTCTGTGAAGAGTGGCCAGTCTGTGGATCCTCCTCTAAAGTTTAGTGGACACACTTTTCTTGGGTCTAGGTAAATCAGTAATACACAACACTGATTAATATTGTGTGTTTATATGAAAAAACCTGAAACTTTTGCTTGTTTTAATTTGTGTTTTTCTATTATTGTGTTGGTTTTGTCTGATTTGGTTCTTTAAGTTCTTTCTGTGCTTTGTGTGTGTTGTATTTGGAGCACAGGTCAGGATCTGTCAGTTCTGTCTAATCTGTTTTTTTAGTCTTAGGATCCTGCTGTTTTCTGTTGTTAAGTTTGAGCTCATTATGTGTTTAGTTGCATTTTATTTACACTTCTCTTGGAGAATCTGTTAATGTTAAGCACTTCAGCTAGACCTGCTGCTGTTTTATCACTTTAAAATTTACATGTAAATGATGAAGCATTTGCTGACATTTGGAAAATATGGAAATATAAAAATTTTTATATCATATTATTATACTGAAATGCATAAACTCACTAAACTAAGAGATCATCTCTTTTAAACAAATGATTTGTCATCAGATATCACATGTAACATTGAAAACATTTTATGTTAATCTTACAGCCTTCCCAAACCCCTCCAGACGTTCAGATCAAACCTGCTGAAGAAGTTTCAGTGTGTGTCTGAGGGAACAGCGAGAAATAAATCCCCAACACTGCTGAATGAGATCTACACAGAGCTCTACATCACTGAGGGAGACAGTGGAGAGATCAATAATGAGCATGAGGTGAGACAGATCGAGACTCAATCCAGGAGATCAACAACAGAGGACACACAGATCCAATGCAGAGACATCTTTACAGCTTTACCTGGACAACACAAAGCCATCAGAACTGTGCTGACGAAGGGAGTCGCTGGCATCGGGAAAACAGTCTCTGTGCAGAAGTTCATCCTGGACTGGGCTGAAGAGAAGGAGAATCAGGACGTCCAGCTCATATTTCCACTTCCTTTCAGAGAGATCAACCTGATGAAGGACAGAACACTCAGTCTGGCAGATCTCCTGCATGTGTTTTTCCCTGAAACCAAAGAGATGGAGATATCCAGAGACGGATATAAAGTGTTGTTCATCTTTGATGGTCTGGACGAGTGTCGTCTGTCTCTGGACTTTAACAGTGGAGTGAAACTGTGTGATATTTCTGAATCGGCCTCAGTGGAGGATCTGCTGATGAACCTGATTGTGGGGAATCTGCTTCCCTCTGCTCTCATCTGGATCACCTCCAGACCAGCAGCAGCAGATCTCATTCCCTCTGCGTTTGTCCATCGACTGACGGAGGTACGAGGCTTCACTGACCCTCAGAAGGAGGAATACTTCAGGAAGAGGATCAGAGATCAGAGACTGGCTGATGAAATAATCCAACATCTGAAGTCCTGCAGTAGCCTCTTCATCATGTGCCACATCCCAGTGTTCTGCTGGATCTCAGCCACTGTTCTGGAGGACATGATGAGGGGAACAGATATAGGAGAGATTCCCAAGACTCTGACTGAGATGTACACACACTTCCTGATCTTTCAGACCAGCATCAGACATGAGAAGCACTATGAGAAGAAGCTGAAGGACGAGGAGATGATCATCAAACTGGGGAAACTGGCTTTTCAGCAGCTGATGAAAGGCAACCTGATCTTCTATGAGGAGGACCTGAGAGAGTGTGGCATTGATGAGAGCGAAGCCTCCGTTTACTCAGGATTGTGCACTCAGATCTTCAGAGAGGAGCTGGGCTTGTTTCAGGTGAAAGTCTTCTGCTTTGTTCATCTGAGCATTCAGGAGCATCTCGCAGCTCTTTATGTGCTGCTTTCATTCCTGCTGTACGAGAGAGATGAGCTCAGTGAAAACCTAAGATCAACACGTCCACATGAATTCACATGTCACACAGTCTATGAGCTGCACCAGAGTGCCGTGGACAAGGCTCTGCAGAGCAGAAATGGACATCTGGACCTCTTCCTCAGATTTCTTCTGGGTCTCTCATTGAAATCTAATCAGACACTCCTGAAAAATCTTCTGACACAAGTTGGAAACATCTCATACAGTGAAGAGGAAACAGTCGAGTACATTAAAATAAGAATAAAACTGAATCCTTCACCAGAGA
The DNA here is from genome assembly GCF_052040795.2 of Danio rerio. Classification (NCBI taxonomy): domain Eukaryota; kingdom Metazoa; phylum Chordata; class Actinopteri; order Cypriniformes; family Danionidae; genus Danio; species Danio rerio. The sequence goes on from NC_141021.1 coordinate 57,489,757, forward strand.
AATCCATCAACCTGTTCTACTGTTTAAATGAACTGGGTGATCGTTCTCTCCTCAATGAAGTCCAGCAGTATGTCAGATCTGGAGGTCTTTCAGGAACCAGATTGTCCTCCTCTCAGTGGTCAGCGGTGGTCTTTATTTTGTTGACTTCAGAGCAGTTGGATGAGTTTAGTTTAAGAAGATATTTAAAAGGCTCAAAACACCAGACACAAACACAAAAGCTCCTGACACCTGATGAAGTTCTTCAGAAGCTCCTGCCTGTAGTTGAAGCCTCCAGATCAGCTGTGTAAGTAGCACTGACCAGAGAGATTGTGTGTGTGTGTGTGTGTTTGTGTGTGTTTGTGTGTGTGTGTGTGTCTGTGTGTGTCTGTGTGTGTCTGTGTGTGTCTGTGTGTGTGTGTGTGTGTGTGCGCGCGCGCGCGCGTGTGTGTGTGTTTGTGTGTGTGCGCACGTGTGTGTGTGCGTGTGTGTGTGCGCACGTGTGGTGTGTGTGTGTGCGCTTGCATATGTTTTTGTGAGGTTTGACAATGAAACAAACTTGTATATTGTCATTGGTATTACACAGGTTTTACAAGGAGAAAGTGACTTGTGAGGACATTGCCCTGTGTCACTGTTTTTTTTAAAGCTTCTTAATGATACTGAATGAGTTTGTTAGTTTTTATTTAGAGAAAGTAAAAAATGCAGTTTTCTATAAGTGGTGGGGTTAGGTGTGTTTTACAAAGTCTAAATGTCTTGTTTTACTAGTACTTGTGTGTTTTTACATGTCTAATTCATAAAATAAGCATTAGGCTGTTAAAACGCTGCATAACTGTAATGATATGACACGTCTTTCTCTGGCTCAGCATCATCCAACCCGTCAAAGCTCAGTTTGAATATTTCAGTTGCTGCTCTAAGGGTAAACGAGCTAACGCTAACTTGTCATCCTTGTCAAGCTGGATAACGAGTAAAACACCAGCATCAGGGACTTTACGGTCCTCAGTTTAAAACAGAACAAAGGTAGGATTCTGTAGTGAAATACCCTGAACTCCCTTCCTCTTCATCCCTGTCTATCAGGCGCTGAACTCTGTATCAATGCACAAAAAAGACCGTGTTCACTCTGCTCCGCGCTGAACTAAAGTGTTTTTATGACGTTAATCATACTAATAGTGAATCGGTCATGATGACATGAGTTATTGATCAGGAAAATACGAATCTGCGAATCTGTTGCTAACTTTACTAAACTTCATATTTCCATCTGTTTCAAGCTACGAATATTTGAAATTACAAATCAACAGAACAAAACCAAGATATGATCACAAACTGAGCAGCTGCGATCAATATACTTCACCTGCAGCTGTTTATCAGTCATTTATAAAGAGCACACAAACACACTGACAGTAATGGGTAACTTACTGTACATTGTTATGGTCAATGATGCTAATATTCAGCACAAATCCATCAGTTTCCCCTTTCTGGCTGTTCTTTCTATGAGTGATCTATGTAAAAGCACTGTTCGTGTGTGTTTCCTCGTCGGTTTGTTATGCTTTATTTCCTTGCACAACAGCAGGCTTTTTGGCTAAAAATAGAGAAATCACAGTTTAGTTAGTTATTATTAGATTATTTTAAAATGTCACCTCTCCTGCTGAGCATGAGCTAAGCTGTTGAATGGTTAGCTTATGAGGCGGCTAGGCTAAGCTAGCTTCAATTTTGATTGAATTATTCTCTAATTGGTTGCCTTTTATGTTGTCAGCTTTGCTACTGTTCGGATGTCTTTGCCTACTGCTCCACTCTTTGCACTCTTGCTTTTATATCTTATACCCTAATTTTTACTGGAGCCCATCAGCACAGTGCTTAAACAACACAGCTTGAAGATCAGCATCGATTCTATAAACTTTCTGGAATATAGCTTTACTAACAAGAGGGGAATTACAGTCTAAACAATCCTCCCGCTACCAGCTGCTTACATTCCAGAGACGGAAAAACACGGCTGTGAAAATGCCTCTGGATTGGATTAATTCAGATTCTCACTGCTGTACAAACTGCATCAAACTTCTACAAAGAATTGCAGTTCTTTAAACACAGTTACTTGCGATCCGACCAGAACTTTAGCTTCATTGTGGATCCTCTCAGCACACAGCCGGTGAGTCCCATAAATCTGTTCCTGCCACTGTTTTGAGCACAGAAAAACAGAATAAAACTGTTGAAAATAAGCATTGACATAAACAAGGTGCGAGACCAAAGGGTACTCGCGGGGTCAGATCATATGCTGCCGCATTAGCTTCTTCTACCCCAAATACAGCTCGGACTCAAATACAGCTTCAGAACAGATATAAAGTTTTGAGTAATATGGGTGAAGAATCCTCAAATGCAGTCAGACAGAGATCGCCTGATTCAGCAACTAATTCTGCATTAAACAGAGGCTCAAGGCAGACTAGACAGTGGCATTCTGCTCCGATCACACCTGAGATAAGAACACTAGTCGTAGGAGATTCAATAATCATGAATTTCAGGAGCAGATCTACAATGACATACTGCTTTCCTCATGCAACAGTTTCTGATCTAAACAAAGAACTTGAGGAAATTCTGAAAAAGCACAAGACTGCAAAACAGATTATCATCCATGTGGGGAAGAATGATATTCGGAAAGAAACAGTCAGAACTGCTCAAGAAAGATTTCTGTGAGCTCTTGGAAACAGCTGAAAGATTGAAGGTTCAGCCGTTCATAAGTGGACAACTCCCTGCAAGAGGGACAAATATGTTTTCACGGCTTCTTGGTCTAAATGTATGGCTACAGAAAACATGTTACAGGAAAGGACTGAATTTCTTTGACAACTTCAATCTCTTCTGGAACCAAAGACAGCTGTTTACGTCAGACGGCCTTCATCCAAACAAACTTGGTGCAAAGGTGCTAAAGGACAATATTTTTTCTCCCTCAGTCATCCATCAGCTGTGTGTGCCACTGAACTGAATTGTACACACACACCTAGCAAATGTCCGGATGATCACAGGACCTCAAATCAGCTTCTGAGTGGACTTGTGGCTGACGAATCACCCAAGGACAGTGATAATGCCACGCAGCCAAAACACCCAATGTTGATAGAGACACTATCAGTTGCCCTCTGCTCAACACAGGCAGACTGTGACGCATCAGAACAGCGTCACTCAAAAATGATCCTCAGGAAAACATATTTCTGCAGCTAGAATCTTTAGACCCACAGGCTTTGTCACCGGACATGTTCTCATTGTCACCTTGCTCACCTCTCTTGGGTTTTTCAAAAAAGATGGAGGAACTGGTGTTTGCTGGAACTAAACTTTCACACTCCATTGCCGCAAGCCCCCAGTTACCAACCAAAAAGCGTCCTGCTCCACAACCACCTATGAGCACACCTGGAAGAGCCCTATGACTTTTGCCACATCGCCAGGGCCCAAACAACAACGCCCATCTTCAGCTGGTGGACACAACAGCTCTCATTGATGTGTGTCGGGGACCTGCTTAGGTAACAGTGTCTTTATCAAATGTTTTCAGAACAAGCAGGAACCCAGTGTGTCTGTAGCTTTCTCTACACAGATATGTGTTGTGTTAAGTGACAGAAAACCAAAGACTTCATCAGGCCGTATAGCAAATCATTAAAATCTGGTGTCTATTAAATGTAGATCTGAGACTTCTGTAGAAAAAACAGCTAAAACTGTTAAGTTAGCGCTTTTAAACATCAGATCACTCAACAATAAGTCACTTTTAGTCAATGATTTTATCAACACAAATTGCCTTGATTTTATGCTTTTAAATGAAACTTGGCTAGATGACAGTTGTAGTTTGGTGACTATTTGTCCTTTAAATATCTGAGTATAGCACTGAAAGGGGCTCCACGCATCTTACTGATCATTATCTGCAGACCTCCAAAATATTCTCCAGCTTTTATTGATGATTTTACAGAGCTGTTATCAATTAACCTCTGAATTTGAGTATTTTAGTATTGCTAGGGATTTTTATATTAACATTGATAATCCAGAAATCCATGCTGTAAAAAATGTGCTACTATAAATAATCTTGCCTTGCCTTGAATATATCCCTGTAATGTAAACTGCAGTCCTTTTTTGTCTGGCTTTCTCGGGTTTGCCAAAAATGACATTATATTTCTGGCAATGTCTGACACCGGCGCACACACATTGTAAAAGTCGTGCCAGGCATGAAAGCTTGACAGGCGTGGCAACAGTAACTAAGGAGGGCGGGGCTTAGCGAAGGGTCAATTATAAGCACTTACATTTAAAAACACGCAATAATATACGGTTTAAAAACTGTGTGATGTAGCTGTTATAATTTAATAAAAGCAATACATATAAACTGCAGAATAAACAATCTTTCACACACTCTAGCCTGAGTTAGACTAATATGAGCACTAAAATGTTCTCTTATAACAGGGTTGTTGGTATTTGTTATCTTCATAGGAGTAGAACTGACACTTTTGAAATATGAACAATAACATATAAACAACACGCACATTTTTAGAAAGATTTTAATTTTTAATTAGCAATCAACAGAACCCAAAATATAGCCTACACACCATAGATAATGATTTACCATGCGGGAACAATCGTGTGTTTAAAAAATAAAGCCTGAATATGATTAAAGTAGACAAAGCCTGAATATAATTAGAGTAGATAAAGCCTGAATATGATTAGAGTAGATAAAGCCTGAATATGATTAGAGTAGATAAAGCCTGAATATGATTAGAGTAGATAAAGCCTGAATATGATTAGAGTAGATAAAGCCTGAATATGATTAGAGTAGATAAAGCCTGAATATGATTAGAGTAGATAAAGCCTGAATATGATTAGAGTAGACAAAGCCTGAATATGATTAGAGTAGACAAAGCCTGAATATGATTAGAGTAGACAAAGCCTGAATATGATTAGAGTAGACAAAGCCTGAATATGATTAGAGAAGACAAAGCCTGAATATGTTTAGAGTAGACAAAGCCTGAATATGATTAGAGTAGACAAAGCCTGAAAATGATTAGATTAGACAAAGCCTGAATATGATTAGAGTAGATAAAGCCTGAATATGATTAGAGTAGATAAAGCCTGAATATGATTAGAGTTGATAAAGCCTGAATATGATTAGAGTAGACAAAGCCTGAATATAATTAGAGTAGACAAAGCCTGAATATGTTTAGAGTAGACAAAGCCTGAATATGATTAGAGTAGACAAAGCCTGAAAATGATTAGATTAGACAAAGCCTGAATATGATTAGAGTAGATAAAGCCTGAATATGATTAGAGTAGATAAAGCCTGAATATGATTAGAGTAGATAAAGCCTGAATATGATTAGAGTAGACAAAGCCTGAATATAATTAGAGTAGACAAAGCCTGAATATGTTTAGAGTAGACAAAGCCTGAATATGATTAGAGTAGACAAAGCCTGAATATGATTAGATTAGACAAAGCCTGAAAATGATTAGATTAGACAAAGCCTGAATATGATTAGAGTAGACAAAGCCTGAATATGATTAGAGTAGATAAAGCCTGAATATGATTAGAGTAGACAAAGCCTGAATATGATTAGAGTAGACAAAGCCTGAATATGATTAGAGAAGACAAAGCCTGAATATGATTAGAGTAGACAAAGCCTGAATATGTTTAGAGTAGACAAAGCCTGAATATGATTAGAGTAGACAAAGCCTGAAAATGATTAGATTAGACAAAGCCTGAATATGATTAGAGTAGATAAAGCCTGAATATGATTAGAGTAGATAAAGCCTGAATATGATTAGAGTAGATAAAGCCTGAATATGATTAGAGTAGACAAAGCCTGAATATGATTAGAGTAGACAAAGCCTGAATATGTTTAGAGTAGACAAAGCCTGAATATGATTAGAGTAGACAAAGCCTGAAAATGATTAGATTAGACAAAGCCTGAATATGATTAGAGTAGACAAAGCCTGAATATGATTAGAGTAGATAAAGCCTGAATATGATTAGAGTAGATAAAGCCTGAATATGATTAGAGTAGACAAAGCCTGAATATGATTAGAGTAGACAAAGCCTGAATATGATTAGAGAAGACAAAGCCTGAATATGATTAGAGTAGACAAAGCCTGAATATGATTAGAGTAGACAAAGCCTGAATATGATTAGAGTAGACAAAGCCTGAATATGATTAGAGAAGACAAAGCCTGAATATGTTTAGAGTAGACAAAGCCTGAATATGATTAGAGTAGACAAAGCCTGAATATGATTAGAATAGCCTGAAGCACCATTTACAGCTAATGATATAATGAAGTGATTAATATTCAGCATTAGTGATAAACACCTGCTGTTAACTAAATTAAAAGTTATATTAATGGTCTGTCATCATAATAAACTCATAATTAAACGTATAATTGTGTATTGGTTTAATTTTAAGACATAAAATCAAGTTTTAATTGTGACAGGTTGTCCACTAAAAGGTAAGAAAAAGTATTTACTCAGCCGGTTATTTAATTTGATCATTTCTTGCAAACACATCCACACTTCAGTCATGTGCAGCCTTGACTGTCATTTAGATCACAGTGATTATAATAGAAGAAAACTACTTTCAGATTACAGGTTTAACTGCGTAAAGTCTCTGTGTGTGTTGTTGATCTGCTGAACTGAGAGTGAAGAGTGTGTTGTTGTTCTGCAGGTTGTGGTTTTGTGGCGTCTCAGATGAAGGTTGTGCTGCTTTGGCTTCAGTTCTGAGATCAAACTCCTCAAACCTCAGAGAACTGAATCTGACTTATAATAAAGTAGGAGATTCAGGAGTGAAGCTGCTCTCTGCTGGACTGAAGGATCCTCACTGTAAACTGGAGAAACTGAGGTAAGATCATACATTAATCTCAGTTGAAATAACATCATGGGTTTACATGTTTATCAGTCTGATTCTCATTAGAGCTCTTGGTGTTTGAGCCATAAAATATTACTTATAATTACAGCGGGGTCTTAAAGTCTAAAATTTACAAATCTAAATTTTAGGTCTTAAATATTTTTGCTCAGGTCTTATTTTTCTGATGTAACGCTGCATCTAACGCTCATTTAAAGTCTTTTTAGTTGTTGTTTGTTTTTCGTGGTGTTGTAGTTCTTTATTTCACTAGTCCTGTTGTAATTTGCGGTATTACGACTACAAATGAGACCAACATGCAACAGCCAATCAGCTTTCTGTTATTGAACTCAGTGCGCGTGGTGAATGTGATGTTATTGCAGAGTTTGTGGAGGTTCGCTTTGGGTGTGCGCCACATGATTTCAGCTGCTGGAGCTCCCGAAATATTATGAGACTTAAGTGAACAGTTTGCACAGCGCTGCGTTTCATTTGAGTCGAATATGAATCATTTTGAAGAAACTTTTTCTGAAACAGGTACGACTGTACAGACACCTTAATGATCCATGCGTGATCATCATAGAGATAACCAGATGGACAATAATTCTTAGCTAGAAATTGCAGCAGTCGTGTAGAAGGAGGACAGTTTTTGTTAAACAGTTTGGAAAAAGCTGGGGGAAACGTTTGTTAAAGCCAAAACAGGTCATGGCAAAAGTGACCCAGATACACAATTACAGAATATGTTTTCAACCAGTCATAGATTCAACACTGGTGTAAATGTTACAGTTTTTATTTTTAAAACAATTTAATAGTTACAAAACTTTGGACCATTACTGCCTTTTTAGCTTATAAGTAGAGGACAGAAACTAGCAGCCTGTAATGTGTGAACTGTTGAGTGTGTAGAGATGCAACGATTAACCAGTTTTAGATTAGATTAGATTCAGCTTTATTGTCTTTACACATGTACAAGTACAATGCAACGAAATACAGTTTAGGTCTAACCAGCAGTGCAATAGCAGCAAGTGCAGGATACAGGTATAAGTTATAAAGTGCAGTTATAGAAAAACTATGGTGATAGTTACAGATGATGAACTATCAACATTATATACAGGTTGTATTGGCTATGACAGATTTACAATAGATGAATATATGTACAGGTTGCTGTTAGTAATCAGATTCACTATTCACTATTAGTTTCACTATTAACTGCGCTTTAGTTCATCACGGTTAATTAATCATAAAGGGATTTTAACACAGCATTTCTGCATGGAACAAAACTGCAGTAAATAAACCAAGATCAGATGACAGGGTGCTTTTGTGACCACGAAAACTGCTTTTAGCTGATGCTCTAGAAAACTTAAACAATAACATTACAGTTTCTTTTTTTATTGATCACTTTAATTGATTTTCCTACATTAAATCTTCAAGCTTGTGTGTTGTCAGGTTGTCATCTAGTGTATGTGCTGCTGGTTTTAGGCTGTACTCACACTAGACTATCTGAACCATGCCTGGGCACATTTGACCCCCATATCGCAATTAGTTTGACTAGTGTGAGTGCTCCAGACCGCACCTGGACATGGTTCAGGTCAATCGTGTCTAGTGTGAGTGCAGTCTTAGAGTGAAGTGTGTGTGTAAAAGAGTGTTTCAGATTCTCACAGCGGCTCGACTGACACTGAGTGAAGAATCAGTTTCACACTTTGCTTTAATCCTGCAGTGAATCTCAGATGTTTATAGTTTTATTGTGTGTTTTATAGTTGATCAGTCTAATAACTGTGATTGTGACACTATTGACCGTGAGATCTTTATTTCCAGTCTTGAGAATTTGGTGGACATTCAGGGCTCTGCTCTTAAATGGTTTAGATCTTATTTGTCACACAGAAGCTTTGGTGTTAATGTTGGTCAGACCTTTTCATCCTCCAGACCCCTGACATGTGGAGTTCTGCAAGGGCCTATTTTTACACCTTTATTATTTTCTTTATATATTTTACCTTCAGGGTCTATTTTTCGTGAATATGGGGTTGCTTTTCATTCTTATGCTGACGACACTCAGATTTATGTCCCTCTCAAAAGTAATGATAAAAATGGCCTTGACTCCTTTGTGAGATGTCTAATCGAGGTTAAGACCTGGCTGCCGTCAATTATTTTACATTTCAATAAAGAAAAAACTGAGCTGATCTGGTTTGGCGATCCTAACCCTCTGCATTTATTAGGTTTAGGTGAGTTATCAGTTTATCAAAAACCTGTTGTTAGAAACCTTGGAGTTTCAGCTTGATAGTGATCTGAAATTTAACAAACAGGTAAATTGAGTTGTTAAATCCAGTTTTTCTGTCGTTTCTCTTTTAATGACCTTCAGAAGGTGATCCATGCTTTTATTTTAGAAAGACTTGACAATTTCAGTTCTCTATATGTGGATATTAGTCAAAATGCCCTGAATAGATTGCAATTAGTCCAAAATGCGGCTGTGAGACTTCTGACAGGGACTCGCAAGTATGAGCACGTATGTCCAGTTGTCTCCTCTCTGGGCTGTTAGGTCACGGATTGATTTTAAATGATTAATTTTTGTTTTTAAATCCTTAAATGATCTGGCTCCACCTTATCAGACCTCCTACATGTGTATAATCCTGGTAGGGCACTAAGGTCTTCTGATCAGTTTATTCTTTCTGTACAAAGGTCTCGGTGTAAGCGAAGTGGGAATCAGGCTTTTGCTGTTATCACACCAAAACTCTGGAACCGGCTTCCACCCCACATCAGACACGCTCCAACTCCATCTGTTTTTAAAACGCTTCTGAAACTCCATCTTTGTTCTTTAGCATTTGAGCCTTTTTAATGTTGAGGGCTTTGCCTTATGTTTTAATTGTTATGTATGTGATGTAGGACTTATTTTAACTAGTATTGATTGTGTTCAGCACTTTGGGCAACGTTGTGTTGTAAAAAATGTGCCATATAAATAACCTAACTAACTAACTAACTAACTAACTAACTAACTAATTAATTGTGTAATAAAAGCTCTCAACTATCTCAATATAAACTTATTTAAGCTGCACACTTCATATTCTGATCATCAAACACATCCACACACCAGTAAAGCAGATTCCTGATCATGATGTTCAGATCACAGTGATTCATATTCAAATATAATCAAACTAAAGTAAACAAACTCACTGAAACATGAAGCACACACACATTACAGGTTTAACTGTGTAAAGTCTCTGTGTGTGTTGTTGATCTGCTGAACTGAGAGTGAAGAGTGTGTTGTTGTTCTGCAGGTTGTGGTTTTGTGGCGTCTCAGATGAAGGTTGTGCTGATTTGGCTTCAGCTCTGAGATCAAACTCCTCAAACCTCAGAGAACTGGAGCTATCTAAGAATATTGTAGGAGATTCAGGAGTGACGCTGCTCTCTGCTGGACTGAAGGAAAACTCTAAACTGGAGAAACTGTGGTAAGATCATACAATGATCTTAATTGAAATAATAATATATTTTATATCAAGAATGCTGTACAAGTTTATCAGTCTGATTCTCATAAGAGCTCTTGGTGATTTGGTTTTGGTTCTGTTTGAGCTATGAAATAATATTTAATTAATAATTAGATCGAGCTATTTATTGCATTTGCTATTTTACTGTAGTACCCTTAAACAATAAAAATCTTTACATTTTTCTTATATTTCTTTATTTAATTTTCAGTCATTAGTTTAATTTATTTTCTGCTTGTATTTTGGCTGGTGTCATTTAGTAGATGTGCTGCGGGTTTTAAATGTGTGTGAATAAAACAAGAGATTCAGATTCTCACAGAAGCTCGTCTGACACTGAATGAACCAAAAGTCAATATCAGATATTTACAGTTTTATAGTTTACAATTATTTAGTTGATCAATCTGAAATCATTGATTGTCCATTAACAGCAGTCCGCTATCTCAGTATAAACTTATTTCCGCAGCTCATTTCTTCATTTGATCATCAAACACATCCACACACTGATAAAGCACAGATGTGATCATGATGTTTAGATCACAGTGATTCACAATTTAACAAAATAAAACTTAAATAAACAAACTCACTGAAACATGAAGCACACACAGATTACAGGTTTAACTGTGTAAAGTCTCTGTGTGTGTTGTTGATCTGCTGAACTGAGAGTGAAGAGTGTGTTGTTGTTCTGCAGGTTGTTCAGTTGTGGCATCTCAGATAAAGGTTGTGCTGCTTTGGCTTCAGTTCTGAGATCAAACTCCTCAAACCTCAGAGAACTGGATCTGACTGGGAATAAAGTAGGAGATTCAGGAGTGAAGCTGCTCTCTGCTGGACTGAAGGATCCTCACTGTAAACTGGAGAAACTGACGTAAGATCATACATTAATCTCAGTTAATGTTCTCTACAGTATTTTAGGGATTTTCATCATCATCATGTTATTAAGATCATCATTTACATTAGAGAAATATTTCTCCTGAAGATGATTTTCTCTTTAATTATTGGCACTCATGCTGTATCAGGAGTTTACAGAAATGAAGATTCTCAGCAGAATAATGTCTGTGTAGAGTAAAGGGAAATGATCTTTAAAGCTGAAGTTTTAGAAACATTTAGACAAAACACTAATAATAAAGCCAACATGAGGAATCCCTGAAGCAGAAGCAAATGTTTGAGTAAAACACATTCATATTAGAATAATAATGTCATATATCAGCCTTTAGTCAGCAGAAATCTTCATTTCCCTCAGTTATTGATGAAAGCATTGAGTGAAGCTCATCCAGAAGTGTTTTCCTCTGTTTTTCTGCTTCACTTCTGTCAGTTTCAGGATGAGCTTCAGCACTTTCAGCATTTTCTATTATAAAGTCATATAAATCAGTGAGGAATGAGAGAATCTTCATCTCTGGCTGCATTATTCTTCTAAGACACGAGGCAAATTCACAACTGAACCCACAGAAATGTCAGCTTTATTTCATTTAGATTTCTACAATCTCTATTACTGATTTCTCAATACTCAAAACTTTCAGCTTCACACAGCAGGAAACATCCAGAACACACACAACTTTCAGATCAGCTCATTCTTCCAGAACAATATTAATGATTTTCACCAAATAAAACAGCCTAAAAGATCTACAAGATATATGAACACACTGTGTGAAGGATTTTATTTACAACACAAGAATTGACTTGAACACAACATTATGAAGATGATTTCTCCTTCTGTATTGATGTTGATGAAGCTGAAAGACTCTTCTAGAGGTGTTCATCTGCATCTGATTGTTCTGATCATGTTCTAGATCTGGATTATAGTTCAGTGTTTTACTACACACATCCAGCACATTTCTGCAGTTCTGCTCGCTTTATTAATATAATATTTGTGTTGATGTGGATTATTATTATTGATGAGCTGTTTTAATGGGTGTATGTAAAATTCAATTCAATTCAATTCAGCTTTATTTGTGTAGCGCTTTTACAATGTAGATTGTGTCAAAGCAGCTTCACATAAATGGTCATAGTAACTGGAACAGTGTGGTTCAGTAACTGGAACAGTGTGGTTCAGGTTTTAGTGTTTAAGTTCAGTTTAGTTCAGTTTAGCTCAGTTCAGTGTGATTTAATCATTACTGAGAGTTCAAACACTGAAGAGCAAATTCATCGATGCGTAGCTCTACCAATCCTGAACCATGCGAGCCAGTGGCGACAGCGGAGAGGAAAAAAAACTTCACCTGATGGGAGTGAAGAAAAAAACCTTGAGAGAACCAGACTCAGCTGGGGCACGACCATTTTAATTTCTCCGCTGGCCATAAGTCTTGTGCAGAGCTTCAGTCACCGAGGTGGAGGCTGGAAGATGGCCTCAGCGAAGACTCGTCTGTCCCTGGAGCGTCACAGGAATCAGTCTCATGTTCTCCACTTCCCACGACCATCAGCACAGCAGCAGCTCAGGATATGGCCTGGTCCCGGATATGGAATCCTTGGGATCATCTTGTCACTGGTCTTGGATCCAATCAGTGACTCCGCATAATCTGAGGACCTCGGGATGAGTATCCCCAGGTGAAAATAGAGAATAAAGAGAATAATTAACGTAGCTGCTGTTCATAGTGTATATAAGCAAGATGCAGAAGCCAGTGTGGAACCCGCTAGGTGATGCATTGAGTGTATGCTTTACTAAACAGATAGGTCTTTAATCTAGTTTTGAACTGGGAGAGTGTGTCTGAGCCTCGGACCTTATCAGGAAGGCTATTCCAGAGTGTAGGAGCCATGAAAGAGAAGGCTCGACCTCCTTTACTTGATTTTGCTATTCTAGGTACTACCAGAAGCCCTGAATTTTGAGATCTTAAGGAGCGAGTTGGTTTGTAGTGAGACAGAAGGTTGGTTAGATAAACAGGAGCTAGATTATTTAGAGCTTTATAGGTGAGAAGTAATATTTTAAATTCAATACGAAACTTAACAGGCAGCCAGTGTAAGGAGGATAAAATTGGGGTTATATGATCATATTTTCTAGACCTGGTCAGAACTCTGGCTGCTGCATTTTGTACTAATTGAAGTTTGTTAATAGAGGATGCTGGGCAGCCAGCAAATAGAGCATTACAGTAATCCAGTCTCGAAGTCATAAAAGCATGGACTAGCTTTTCTGCATCTGAGACGGATAGCATATTTCGTAATTTAGCGATATTTCTCAGATGAAAGAAGGCAGTTTTTGTGACATGGGATATATGGTTTTCAAAAGTTAGATTGCTGTCTAATATGACACCCAGATCTTTTATATTAGAGCTAAAGCTAACTTTGTATCCCTCTAATTGTAAATTGAGTTGCGAGATCTGCTGTGTGCAAGATTTAGGCCCAATAAGTAATAATTCAGTTTTGTCGGAGTTTAAGAGAAGAAAATTGTTGGTCATCCAGTCTTTGATGTCTTTGAAACACTCAGTTAGTTTAGACAGTTCAGACGTCTCGTTAGGTTTAGTTGAAATATATAATTGAGTATCATCTGCATAGCAGTGAAAGCTGATCCCATGTCTTCTAATAATGTCTCCCAGGGGTAGCATGTAAATTGTAAACAGTAAAGGGCCTAAAACTGATCCTTAAGGCACCCCATACTTTACTGGGCAGATTTGTGAAGGCTGTCCATTAATATTCACAAACTGGTAGCGGTCAGTTAAGTATGACTTAAACCATTGTAGAGCCTGTCCCTGGACACCTGTAGACTTTAAGCGATTTATGAGGATATTGTGGTCAATAGTATCAAATGCTGCACTAAGATGGAGTAAAACTAATAGCGAGACGCACCCTCGGTCAGCAGCTAAGAGTAAATCGTTGGTTATTTTCACTAATGCACTTTCTGTACTGTGATGAGCCCTGAAACCTGACTGAAACACTTCAAAAATATTGTTTGTCTGCAGAAAGGAGCAAAATTGAGTAGAAACAACTTTTTCTAGTATTTTAGACATAAATGGAAGATTTGAAATAATTTTACATAAAATGTAAAAGAGCAGAATGGCCTGTGAGCACCAATAGTTTTGGCGTCTGTTGTGTCTAAGTATGTGAATCGTGCTGTTTGAAAGTATTGATGAAAGCATTTAGTGCCGAAACAAAGATCCTCTCAGTCGCTCACACTGACTGCTGTTGTGCTCATTATCTGAAGAGTCCTGAGAGAGTGAGCCATTGACAAACAGGAGAGAGGGATTGTACAACTTTAATCTAAAGTCTCTGTGTGTGTTGTTGATCTGCTGAACTGAGAGTGAAGAGTGTGTTGTTGTTCTGCAGGTTGTTTGATTGTGGCGTCTCAGATAAAGGTTGTGCTGCTTTGGCTTCAGCTCTGAGATCAAACTCCTCAAACCTCAGAGAACTGAATCTGTCAGAGAATAATCTAGGAGATTCAGGAGTGAAGCTGCTCTCTGATTTAAGGGATGATCCACATTATAAACTGGAGACACTGCAGTAAGTAGTAATGATTCATAAATCATATAATAATGTCAGTTGATCAGTCAGCTGTACAGATGTGCTGCAGTGACACTTCATAATGTGTGTGTTTCTGTGTGTTTTATTCAGTATCAGCAGGGATTTTATATATTGAATGTGGAGTCACTACAGACACATTAAACTGTACAGAAGTGAAGTGTCAGTGATCGTGCTGCTGGAGTTTATAAAGATTCTGCTGGACGACTAAACATCATCATCAGTGACTGAAACACTCCATCAGTAATGTGCATCAGAGAAGAGGAAGAAATGCTGCAGGAACTGCTTTATTCATATCTGCTCACAGAGAAACTCAATGCTGCAGAATTAAAACACAAATAAGCGGATGCTCTTTCTGTTTCCTCCACCTGTGATGGAGCACGTCATGAAGAGAGAAAACCACGAGAAAACAGAGAAACTTTCTGTCTCTTCACACATGTGAGATGATTCTGGACAGTGTCGAGTGATTCAGCTTTCCTTCAGTCTGACTAAAGATAAACAGCGGCATATTGAAGAGTGACATGATCCAGTTCAGGAGATAATTACTCAAGATTAAATCATTTATTCATAATTACATCAGTCACCATGTCACATTCACACATGTAAATATCTCACTAGTCAGGCTGATTTACAGTTTCTACTATTTGTTACTTTTTATATTGTAAATTGATGCACAGGAAAGTGACAGTATTACTATATTAAAAGTGTTTTGGTTTATAATATGACACAGTAGCAGTTTGTTTATTATCTGTATGTATTGTTTTTAATACATTTCCTCATATCCGTTTTCAGTATGATTATAATGTGCACTGTGTTATAAACTACAATATTACATCTATGCATTATATTGTTTAAACAAAGCAGATTTTATATTTTTATCTTTATATAACACACTCTCTGGTCTTTATATTTCAGTATTTTTGTTATGATTGTCTTCATGAAAGTGTCTCAACAGCAAATGATTTTAATAAAAGTGTGAATAAATCATAATCGACTTGATTTACTGTGTCAGCTCACATTACCAGTGTTGTGGAGAACAATTAATCAGTGCAAGACAAAATCAATCATTTATTTTCTGTGTAAATTAGACTAATCGAATATTAATAATAAACTAAACAGAGTTTTAACATAATTATATTTATTAAATAATCTTACCAGAATCATCACGCTTTAACTACAGATTAAATCACAGAATACAGCATTATGATATGAAAGAGTCTCAGTGACTAAAACAATCATCATCATCATCATCTTTCATTAGTTTAGTTTAGTTAGCGGAGAAAAATAAGATATTAATAAAGCTGATATTAAGTCAATACCAGACAATATTCATAATAATGTGAATAATACATTTCATCTCTTAGTTATTGGTGTGATCAGCACTTTGTTTTCTCTGATACTCCATCATTGTTCTGCATCAACACATGTCGTCTGTGAATTAATGAATTATTATATTTCTCATCTTTATTCTAATGATTGACTTGTTATTAACTAATTATTAATGATTTATGCACTAAAAAATTAATGAAACTAATGATTAATTATTTAGGAGACACGCTGGCTAAGTGGTTAGCACTGTTGCCTCACAGCAAGAAAGTCACTTTGAGGCCCAGGTGAATTAAATAAGCTAAATTCGCTGTAGTGTATGAGTGTATGTGTGTGAATAAATGTGTATGGGTGTTTCCCAGTACTAGGTAGCAGCATGAAGGGCATCTACTGTGTAAAACATGCTGGATAAGTTGGCGGTTCATTCTTCTGTGGCGACCCCAGATGAAAAAGGGACCAAGTTGAATGAATAAATGAATCAATTTGCTCTATATCCATAGGTGGTCTACCATTATGATGTTTGCGAGCGTGTAATGACTGTAGAGGAGTTGCACACTATAATTACAAAAACCTCATTTAATTAAAGTGCAGGACCAGATGGTTTGCTATTTTAATTTTATAGGCTGTTTTGGTGTGACATAATTTTGAATATGTTTATATAGACTGCTTAGATAGAGGAGAATTAGCTGAATCAATGAAACAAGGCATAATCACACAGATGCCTAAACCAAATAAGGATAAACGTTTTCTTAGTTGGCGTCCCATAACATTGCTTAACTCTGATTGTAAAATTCTTGCCGCAGTATATGCGAAAAGATTAAAACCTTGTTTAGAAGTTATTTCACTCTCACAATACGGTTTCATGAAAGATCGACGTATTTCAAATAATATCCGTCTTGTTTTAGACCTTTTAGATTACTCAGAGTTGGTTAACAATGATGATTTTGTTTTCAGACTTTTACAAAGCCTGTAAAAGTGCACTGTAGAGCATCCCTTTATGTATGAGGCTTTGAAGCATTTTAGCTTTGGTCAAAAGTTTGTGACAACTGTTCAGACTCTGTATAAAGTCATCACTAGTAATGTGTCTTTGTCTCATGGGACTTCTCCACGTTTTGTCATTGGAGGTGGAATCAGACAAGGTTGTCCTGTTTCACCTTTTCTGTTTCTGTTGGTTGCAGAGCTTCTTAATCTTTATGTGGTAAACTGCTCAAATGTTGAAGGTATTGAAATAGTGGACCACAAGTTTTTAATGTCAATGATACATGTATCTTTTAACATAATAAAAAACAAGTCCTTAAAATATTATAGGCATTAAAATTATTTTTGAATGCCTCTGGCCTTTCTGTTAATCAGAAAAAAATCTGAAATTTTGACATTCAATATTCTGATATCTCAGATGTTTGTGGAGTTAAGGTCAAGCAAACCATTACATATTTATTAGGTATTACAATCAATAAATGTTCTTCTGAAAGGACCGAAAATAACTTTTCTAAATGTTTAAAGAAAAGAACCTGACTATCTGTGGACGAGTTCTTCTTTCCTGAAGGATTATCAAAGCTGGTCTATCCCGCTCTCTCCTGATATGTTAATCCCAAAATGTGTACAGAGATTGATAGGGCTATAATTAAGTTCATTTGCAAAAATAGGACAGAATATGTAAAAAGAAAAACAATATTTAGAACATTTTCTTTTTTTGCAACTTTATGTTTATTTTGAACATTCAATTGAGTACAGTCAGACGGCATTTCAAGGTACATTGGTATCTCAGTATGTGAACTTAGGTGGTATAAAAATTACGTGCATTATTGTCAGGTGTATTTACTACACAGTAGTACTCAAATTTTGTAAATTATCAAGTGAAAAACAGCATAAAGAGAAAATAAAAAAAATAAAAAATAAATAAATAAATAAATAAAAAATAAATAAATAAATATATAAATAGATAAATAAATAAATAATAATAATGGGAAAAAGATAAAATAAAAATACAATAATCAAAAATAAATGAAAATTAAAACACTATTTACATCCAGGGTTAGAACACATGTCATAATATATTTCCTTCAAGAGTAATCTCAAGTGGCCATCTTCATTATACACATGGGGACACATTATAATATGAATAAGTGTAACCATATACATGTACATGCATTAGCATATATTTATCTATCAGAGCATCATCTTCTATTCATTTATAGCAATAAAATCAGGTCTTCTAACTAAAATATATTCAACCCATTTCCTTCATTTTCTCAGGAATATATCTTTCTTTAAGTTGACAACAAAGGTGATTTTTTCCATTGTATAGATCTCAATAGTTGCGTCTATCCAATTACTAAGGGTTGGTCGCTCTTGCTGTAGCCTTAGAACATTTTCTAAAGGTGGACTCAATGTTCGTGATTTTACAACTATTAATACAATTTTTTTTAATTAATTGGACAAAACACTGCCTTTCCCAAAGTAATTCATTATGGTTTTATATTCCAAATCTTTTCTTTAAAAAATGTGGTGGATTAAACTTTTTGCTTTCTTGTGACTACAAATGTAATAAACTTCCTAGTAAATTATCAAACATTCATAAGCAATTATTAGAAGCATGGAAAATTGCCTTTAAACATAACTTTTCTCCACATACGTGCGTTCTATGGAATAACCAACATGTGTTGCATAAAAACAAAAGTATATTAAAAAAGATTGGTTTGACAAGGAAATTATCTTTGTTTCAGATATAATAAACAGCAGTGGTGAGATTTATAATTCTCAGGAATTTCTTCTACAGGGACTGTTTTTTTTTTTTTTTTTGCATAATGGTTATAATGTGATTGTGAAAAGCATCTCTAATAAACTGCTTTACTTAATGAAAATTCATCTTACTTATAACTCAGTCTCAAAGCAAATTCCAAAAACTGTATTTTGTATTATCGGTATTTTAGATAAAAAATGTAATAACTTCCTTATCAGTAAATGGCTAATTAAAATAGTAGTTGTTTCCCGAAAGCCATTTTGAAATGGAAACAATATTTTTCTTTACCTTTTATAGATGATATTTGGTCAACAAGTAATAAGTTTTTACTCCCAAATAAGATAAAATAAATTAATTTCAAAATATTACACTGGTACTACCCCTGCAATATATTTATTAATAAATAAAAAAATGAAATTTCACCACAATGTTCTTTTCGTAACACTGAGCCTGAAGGTCTTTTACACCTATTTTGTATTTGTAAATTTTCTGAAGATTTTTGGAAACCGGTTTCAGGATTGGTTTTTGATTCATTTTTACGAAATAATTAATTTTGACGAATGCATGATCCTTTTTTTTATTTGTAAAACTGGCCATACACTCTAAAATGCTTTGAAGTTGATAATTTTTCTTGGGAAGTTTCACATACACAAGGCAAAAGTAATGTCTATTACTCCCTACTTTATTTTTTCTGTAAATATTTAAAAATAT
Source organism: Danio rerio (assembly GCF_052040795.2). NCBI lineage: Eukaryota > Metazoa > Chordata > Actinopteri > Cypriniformes > Danionidae > Danio > Danio rerio. The sequence continues at coordinate 57,509,253 of NC_141021.1, forward strand.
TTTATAATTCTTTGACCTCAATTACACGAAACAAGAAACCCTGTCTAATAATAAAAAAAATTATCTGTACAATCTAATTATTTAAATGGATCCTCTCATATATATATATATATATATATATATATATATATATATATATATATATATATATATATATATATATATATATATATATGTGTGTGTATATGTTAATTTCTTTTGTTTAATGTATGTTCTGCATCACTAAGTTTTGTTTGAGTTACATATGGTATCATATATTCATGTATGCATGTCCGTTACATGCTTAAATTAAAAAAAAAAAAAAAACTTTAAAAAAGGATGAAAAAAAGTTTTTACCCGGAAGAAAGCAGAGCGCCGCCCATTCCCCTCCGTTCATTTCCTCAGGTCAGTATGTGAAAGTGAAAGTGAAAGAAAAGTCAGCCCCAGCCGCCATTATATGAAGACAAAACAGCCTTGCTAATGTAGAAGTGGTGAGATTCCTTTAATTCGGTTGTTTTGGTCGATCATCGTTAAGATGGCGGCGACTGTCCGCAGTTCGACTTAGATTTCCACACAGGTGAGTGATATAGTAAAACAGTAGCTTAACTTTGTCGTTTTTTGTTACGTTTTTTGTCGTCATGCCACTTTATTACATATTGGTAGATTGTTCTGCTAATTACTGTATATAGTTGTTTAACAGTATAACGACAATATTCTGTGAGAATCTTCCTTTAAAAAGCATAGGTCTAGTTTAGTTTTGTTTGTTGGAACATTACGGAAGTCCAAAGAGTCTACTCGGGTGCAGATGTCGTGTCACTTCATGTTTTTTTTTTTTGTTTTCAGTAACAACAGTCCATTACAACAAATACAAAATAGTACAATCAATACAAATATTACTTTTTTGCAACAAGAGAAATTTAACAATTTTAAAACAAATATAAGTAAATCAAAAGAAAAACAAAGAGAGAGAAAAAATAAATGAAATAAAAGATAATAATGCAGAATATTAAATAAAGAACACGTTTTATAAGTTTTAATAGGGTCCGTGTAACGCTTTGCAGTGCTTTGTTCAATTCGTCAAATAAACAAATGAAAAATGTATCTCAAACTTTAATTTTCCATTTTTCTGAGGACTTCAACAACGGATAATTGTCACTCACTTTAATTTTTGATTCTACAAGTTTGGGTTGTTGCAATAGCTTTCTTGTTGTGATAGTCTGCGATGGTTTTTAAATAAAGTTGGCTTACATTGAGTATATTTGCATTTGTGTATTAAAAACTTTCCAATAAATAAAATGAGATTTATGCAAAAAGTTGAATTAGGGCATTGTTTTTCCTTAATATAAAACCCCAAAGCAGCATGTCTGTAGCTTAAAGAAAAAATCACCACAAACCTTTTGGACACTTACAGAGTTTACATCAAACCAAAACGATTTAACAATGGGACATTCCCAAAACAAGTGAGCAACAGATTCAGATGAAGTCTTATAGAAAGAGCAAGAGATGTCCATGTCATTTTTGAATTTTTGTAAAAATTGTTTAACTGGATAAAACCTGTGAATAATTTTAAAATATATTTCTTTATTTTTTTTTGTAAAAAAAAAATTGTAGGGGAGTGCATGTCACTAGGAATGCAGGAATACAGAATACATTTTTTTAGTTCTTTTTGACTTGAATTTGGATGGTCAAAATATCAGGACTACATTAAAGTTCTTCCATAAACCTGTTTTCTGAATCCCAGGATTTAAACTTTACAGCACCGCTCGACGCTGATCACTTGATTTCAGTGTCTGCGCACTTACGGTCGCATGCATGAGCAACAAGCACGTTCCTGAGTGAAATTTTTACCGAACAGCACCCTCTGGTCACAGTTTTTGAGGGGTCACAGATTTCGGCACAACATCGGCTCCTGAAATCGCAAACGCACATCTGAAAGGTGACAGAGACCCACTAGATCAGTGGTTCTCAAAGTGGGGGTCGGGACCCCCCGAGGGGTCACGGGACAATGAAGGGGGTCACCTGGTGATTTCCAAAAATCTATTTATTTATATGAAACCATAAGAATTACCATATTTTATCCATAACCTACTGAAGAGCAAAAATAGTCGTTTATAGTTACTGTAGTTAATATAGTAGCTTATAGTTACTAGTTCTATTGGATATTCTATTGGTGACCCCTGGGGTAATTACATTTTAATAAAGACACAGCAATAGTGTCAGATGCAGCAGATTGATTTCATAACACCAGGTTAAATTTTCTGGCCCATTTACAGCACTGACATACATAAAAAAAATAACTGAAGAATAGACTTGGGTCTATTGGTGTGTGTGCGCCATTGCATGCAAGTTTTCTGTATTTATAATCACCTCAGAGGATATTAAGGGTCGCGAGTCACTAGCATTGTTATTTTGGGGGTCGTGGGCTGAAAAGTTTGGGAACCCCTGCACTAGATCATGTCCTTCGGCAGTTAGAAAACTATATGGTACTTTATAATACTACAATTCTGAAAGAAAAACTTATTTCTGGCACGTTTTCAGTTGTGTAGCTGCAAAACTTGTTATAATGTGCAGTATTTCATGCAAGCAAGGATCACTGGTCACACTCTCTCACTTTCTGCTAGAGACTTCTGTTTGCTTAGTGGTTGACCGGTGGGATCCAAGAATTACACTTATTACTAAGCCATGCTTACATGCTATATCAGAGTGAATATTCAGAGTAGCATGGTAAATAGTATAGGAAGCGCGTCACAGGCCGTCATTGTTCAAAAATGAACTAATGTGAATATACAAACAACTTCAGCTCAATAAAGCAGGCTAGGCGGAATAGCGCTATTGACTGATGTTTTGTTGTTAAATATAACAACATGTATACTAAATATAAATCTACATTATCGATGCTGTAAAAGGCCCTTATGAAACTGAAATTAGTCACATCAATCGTTCGCCAGAAGATCTCAGTGGCTGAACAACACTTTCAACAGATTTCAACACTTCTGTGCATATAACCCATTTGTAACAACACAATCTGCATCAGCTCTGCGTGACTAAAATAGTTTTAAAACAGAACATTACCTGTCTAACAGTAATACTTCAGCCATGGTCGTCCTTCCTCCAGCTCGCAAAACTAACTCCAATATTGATTTGGGATTTTAAAAAGTTTTGATTGAGCATTAGGTTTTTTACAGCTTTCACTCATGTCCAGGTGACCACGGTCCGTGTGAACACACATCGGTGGATCTGCGTGAACGAGTGCGCGAAAAATCAGCATTTGCAGACGGACAGTTTGGGCTACATATTGGATTTATGGGAATTATTGCCCAGTCAATATTTAATTAGATAAAGATTTTTAAAAATCTTATGCCATAACAAAAAGTTGTTTTCTCTTTATCATGACTTTAGTCAAACACTAAGAACAAGAGAGAAAAATAGTTTAATGCTTGGCCTCTTAGGACTTCTGTAGAACATAGAAAGAGTTCATTATTAATCCTGTAGAGTGACAAGAGTGCCTGTCAATTTTTAAGAACACTTACTGTAAAATTACATTCACAAAGACACAAAATTACAAGAGGGAAAGCAGATCATCGTGCAGTAAGGTTTAAAGGATGAAGTTTCCATGTAAATGTAGTTATTTAGTCATCTGAATCAGTACTGCAGTAATGAATGTGTCCATTATATTTGCTTGTTATGCTCATCTTCAGTGTACAAACCAAACCCTCCAGAGCCCAGCTGTGTGTCCATGAAGAGTGACCGGTCAATGAATCCTCCTCTTGAATTTAGTGGAAACACTTCTACTTCGTTTAGGTAAGCGCTGTACTAAACAGTTTTATTTTACTGTTTCTGACTTGGAACATATATACATCCTCCTGCAGAGTGGCACGATTGCCTGTATGCAGCACATTTCACATGATATTCATAAAAAGATCTTAACAGCTGAGAAATTTGGAAGAAAACTTGATGTAAAATTACATTGACTAAAACATGAAATACAAGAGTGAAAGCAGATCAGTGTGCAGTAAGATTTAATAGACGAAATAAACAAACAGTGAATAACAAGAAATCAGGGCAGAAAACCATAAGGCACTGGAACATTTACATAAAACACACTTGGAGGCAAACAACAACATAACAAGGGTTGAACAGAACTGAGAAACACCACAAAAGTCTCTGTGTAAACGTAGTAGCTTTGTCACCTGAATCATCATACAATATAATGAATGTAAGAGTGTGTGGATTACATTCACATGTTGAGTTAATTTTTAATGTACAGAATGAACCATCCAGAGCCCAGTGGTGTGTCCATGAAGAGTGACCAGTCAATGAATCCTCCTCTCGAATTTAGGGGAACTGATCCTGGGTTTAGGTAAGTGCTGATTTAAACCATTTACTATTAATATTATTATTATTACTAATTATTTATTTTTGTATTTTTTTATTCATTCATTCATTTTTTGATTTGGAACATAGAAAAAATCTTTATTTTTTAGAAAATCTTAAAGAGCTCCTGTTATGGGTTTTTGGAAATGAGCGTCCATGCAGTGTGTAACAGCACTAAGTGAAAAATGACCTTTTATAATGCATAATAGGGCCTCTTTAATTAACTGCTGCAAAATGTGGAAGAACAATGGCTGTTTAGTCTTCAAAATCTTAACACACATAGATAGTGTAGTCACATTAATCAATATGTTACAAAATTTATAATAATAATAATAATAATTATACATTTTATATGTATTGTGCTTTTTTCAAGCTCAAAGTGCTAAAGGGGAAAAAAACAGTGTAAAAACTAAGTAGGAAAGTATTACAATAAGTAAGGTAACAAAAGATCACACATTAAAAACACTACTAAAGAGGTCTTACGAAGCTTCTTAAAACAGTCCAGAGACACGGCATTCCTAATGGTTATGGCGGGTAATGCATTCCATAATGTTGGTGCACGGTATGAAAAAGCCCCACCACTCATGGTGTTAAGTCTGCAGCCCGGCTGGAACAAGGTAAGACCCGCAGCAGAAAGAAGACTGCGAGCAGGAGTAGAAAGTGTCACAAGATCACAGATGTACTCGGGAGCTATCCTATGGACTGCTTTACGAGTTAAAATCGGGGATTTAAAATCAATACGTGAACTAACCGGTAGCCGTTTAAAGTTGCTGTTAAACAGGTGTGATGTAATGGCGAGAGGATGTAGAAGTCGGAACACGTGCAGCAGAATGTTGTTACTGTTGTTATTAATACAGGAGTGTATGAATTGTTATGCTCATCTTCAATGTTCAGATCAAACCCTCCAGAGCCAAGCTGTGTGTCCATGAAGAGTGACTGGTCAATGAATCCTCCACTTGAATTTAGTGGAAACACTGATCCCGTGTTTCGGTAAGTGCTGATCTAAACCGTTTATTATTAGTGGGGTTTGCCTTTAGGACAAAACTCCGGACAAAAAATTTGGTTCGTAACTAGTCTTGCAGTTTTCATCCTGAAATATTTTGTGTTCATATTGTCTGCAATGAAATACAAGTCATTGTAAATTTGGAAATCACTACTTTCTTTTTTTATTTGCATCTTTTGATACAGTTTCAACATTTTCTGATTTGGGGTTGCAATTTAGTCACATTAGTCAGTATGTTACATTAGTTGTTAATAGGGGTGTAACGATATTACAAACCGAACCGAAGTATGGTGATACACCAACCACAAGGCGTATCGCAGAACTTTCGTGGTGTACCGCGGTACTCACACACCCCCTGCTGCCCATTGTTGAGGTTGACGTCACTTGTCTCTAACTAATTAAACCAATTTAAACGCATTTTTATTTTATCTCATTTGATTGAACTGTATTAGTAATGATGAGCTTTTGTTTTAAATATTATATTCTAAAGCTAGTATTTTCCAAGTGCATGTCATGTCATGTGACTTGAGTGAGCATCATACTTGTTACAACTGTATACGCAGGATGGCTGCTTCACATAGTATTGAGATTGCAGATCCCTCAGACACAGTTAAGTCACCTGTGTGGGAACATTTTGGTTTTCCAGTGGAGTACAGAAATGGAATTTGTGTCGTAGACAAAGCCCGAACTATCTGTCGTAATCGTTTCACAAAGCTTACTTATAAGGAATAACATTTAAAAACTGTGGTAATTTCACAATGTAAGGGTGTAAGCAAAATACACTTTAATACACAACAGAGCTGCCAACAAAGGTGATTTAAAGTACAAAAGTGAAACCAAAAAATGCTTAAATATATACAAAAAAGAGAAATATTTACAATAATAAAAATAATATAATGAAGTAACAAATTCAAACAAAGTATCAAACAAAAATTTGTTCCACTCAAGAGAAAGGGGATGATAGTGAAGCCAAACAAAAGAAAGAAATATAACAAAGCAATTCTAACTCATGAGTAACCCCTTACCACGCTAAAAACTGATGAAAAGATAAGAAAGGTCTTCAGTGTCGCTTGCCGTATTCTTCCCTATACTGAACTGTAGAATAAAATAAATACACAGATGACGTTCACCTCTTACCTGATGTCTCTAACAATACATTTTCTACATGTTTGCAAAATAGAAGTCATACGACATCTTCCCTTCTCACCTTACTCTGAGAAAAGAGTGAACTTGACGAGGTGTAGCTCAATATGACGGGAAAGAGCCGAGCTAAATAATAACAAACAAATCAATCTAAATAAAAATGTACAAAAATCTCAACATTTCTCAAAGTGGGCAAAAGTAATGCAAAATAATTTTACCTAAACGAAAGTTAAGCAAAAACAACAAAAAACATAATCATGTCAGCAAAATACACCAAAAACGAGATCAAAGGAAAAAGCGCTCTCTCCCGCTCTTCCTGATATGCTTTTTATATACCCGCACTATGTCGCCAAATGATGATAGAATGGTCTCCTGACCAATCAGCTGTCGTGAAGGCGGACCTAGAAAAATGACAGGCATGGAGAGAGCGGGAGAGAAATAGAGAGAGCGGGAGGCAAAAATACAGCCGGCTACAACTGTAACGTTAGTTTCAGACACAACTGCAATGTAGTTTACTGGTGAATGTGTCATGTTAAAACACTTTACAAACACATTATATGTATATTTTTTCATTCATTTAAACGGAAATCTATCTGTCTACATGAAAACTTAGATAATCAAAAATGAGCATAACTATGTCTGTGTCTGCACAGAGATCAGGCCTCTCACCTTAGAATGTGGACATTTTGGTGTTTTTGAAGAAGAACTGAAAACCTAATTGAATATTCCAAATGTCCTAAGAGAGGACATGCCTGTTTATCTTTCACTAGTCTACACTGCAGTTATTTATTTTAATTTTAGTTTACTTAGTTAAGATGGTTGCACTAAAGAGAATAGTTTTTTCTGACTAATCTATATTGGAGGTATTTGTTTAATTTTTGTCGTTTACTCAGGTATTCTGACTAAATATGTGATGGCAAAGTTAATAAAGAAAAAGTTTAGATGTTCTTGTTATCAAGTGAATCTATAGTCCCTTAGCATTGCTGTTAAGATGACATCAACCCTAACCCCAGAGCAAACAGAAACCGAGCCGTGGCTCCAAAATCGTGAACTGAACCAATCCGTGCATTTGGAGTATTGTTACACCCCAAGTTGTTATTAATATAGGAGTTTATGAATTGTTATGTTCATGTTCAATGTACAGATTAAACCCTCCAGAGCCCAGCTGTGTGTCCATGAAGAGTGAGCAGTCAATGAATCCTCCACTTAAGTTTAGTGGAAACACTGATGCTGGGTTAAAGTAAGTGCTGATCTAAACTATTTATTATTATTATTATTATTATTATTTTTATTATTATTAGTATTATTATTATTATTTAGGGCTGCAACAACTAATCCATTAAATCGATAAATAATGATTACTAAAAGCATTGGCAACGAATTTCATAATCGATTCGTTGTGTTGCGCATCACGGGGACGTTTGATTATTAAAAAAACACTTTAGTTTAGCTTGGAGCGGAGTGAACACGCTCTCTCCGTCTGTCGCACACTGATACAGAGTTCAGCGCCTCATAGACACGGATGAAGAGGAAGGGAGTTCAGGGTAAATCTCTACAGAATCCTACCTTTGTTCTGTTTTGAAGTGAGGACCGTAAGTTAGCGTTAGCTTGTTTACCCTTAAAGCAGCAACTTAAAAATTTAAACTGAGCTTTGACGCATTGACTGGTGCTGAGCCAGAGAAAGACGTGTCATATCATTACAGTTAGGCAGCGTTTTAACAGCCTAATGCTTATTTTATGAATTAGACATGTAAATACACACAAGTACTAGTAAAACAATACATTTAGAGTTTGTAAAACACACAAGGAGGTCTAACAGTCCATTTAATTATAATTTGTCGATGTGTAAACTCAGTAAAAGTAACTGTAAAGTTAAATCTATTCCTTTCTATGTTCACCTGCCACTTACAAGCATGTAGTTGGGGAGTAACTGGTGAATTAACATGCTGAATCCAGCGTTTTCTGCTTTTATTGACAATGCCCATCTCACATTATAGATCACGATCACTTGCATGTTATTGTTAATTGGAATATCTGATGACATGAGCAAGCGTGTGAATATGTTGAATTAAATCAGAAAAAAGTGAATAAACAGGATACATCTGTCATACAGAGCTATTGTGGCTGCGGTGTGTCACGTGACAAACATGACGCGTCGCCACGGAAACATTAAGGGTGAATGTTCTATGTTAGTGGTTCTCAAAAATTTTTCATTAAGTACCACCTCAGAAAAAAATTGTCTCTCCAAGTACCACCAAAATGAGCAGTATTGAAATACAGTAGCGCAGTAGACCCAGTAAAGCAGCTATAACTCTGCACAGTAAAACAAACGTGGCAGATTACCTCAGAAATATAGGCTATATGTCATATATGGCACATTATATACATAATTTTTAATACATTTTGAAATATATGTAGCATGTATATGACATTTTTCATTCCTCCGCGTACCACTAGAAGGAAGCCTGCGTACCACTAGTGGTACACGTACCACAGTTTGAGAACCACTGTTCTATGATAATGGTCGCCTAAAGAAATTGACTCCTGGTTCCAGAATATTTTAAACCCACCAGCAAAAGGATTAATAACAGTAGTAAGGCAGAGGTGGTGTAGTTATTTTGCACTTTGCAAGACTAAAGACTAACATTTTTATTTACTCGCCTATTTTAATCATTAATTTTTCCATCTGTTGTCATGTTAAGCTGCACTGCAGAAAAGCTCTTTCTTTCTTTCTTTCTTTCTTTCTTTCTTTCTTTCTTTCTTTCTTTCTTTCTTTTTTCTTTCTTTCTTTCTTTCTTTCTTTTTTTTTCTTTCCTTGTTTCTTTCTTTCTTTTTTCTTTCTTTCTTTCTTTCTTTCTTTCTTTCTTTCTTTTTTCTTTCCTTCTTTCTTTCTTTCTTTCTTTCTTTCTTTTTTCTTTCCTTCTTTCTTTTTTCTTTCTTTCTTTCTTTCTTTTTTCTTTCCTTCTTTCTTTCTTTCTTTCTTTCTTTTTTCTTTCCTTCTTTCTTTCTTTCTTTCTTTTTTTCTTTCCTTCTTTCTTTCTTTTTTTCTTTCCTTCTTTCTTTCTTTCTTTCTTTCTTTTTTTCTTTCCTTCTTTCTTTCTTTCTTTCTTTCTTTTTTCTTTCCTTCTTTCTTTCTTTCTTTCTTTTTTTCTTTCCTTCTTTCTTTCTTTTTTTCTTTCCTTCTTTCTTTCTTTCTTTCTTTCTTTTTTCTTTCCTTCTTTCTTTCTTTCTTTCTTTCTTTTTTCTTTCCTTCTTTCTTTCTTTCTTTCTTTCTTTCTTTTTTTCTTTCTTTCTTTCTTTCTTTTTTCTTTCCTTCTTTCTTTCTTTCTTTCTTTCTTTTTTCTTTCCTTCTTTCTTTCTTTCTTTCTTTTTTTCTTTCCTTCTTTCTTTCTTTTTTTCTTTCCTTCTTTCTTTCTTTCTTTCTTTCTTTTTTCTTTCCTTCTTTCTTTCTTTCTTTCTTTTTTCTTTCTTTTTTTCTTTCCTTCTTTCTTTCTTTCTTTTTTCTTTCCTTCTTTCTTTCTTTCTTTCTTTCTTTCTTTCTTTCTTTCTTTCTTTCTTTCTTTCTTTCTTTCTTTCCTTCTTTCTTTCTTTCTTTCTTTCTTTTTTTCTTTCCTTCTTTCTTTCTTTTTTTCTTTCCTTCTTTCTTTCTTTCTTTCTTTCTTTTTTCTTTCCTTCTTTCTTTCTTTCTTTCTTTCTTTTTTCTTTCTTTTTTTCTTTCCTTCTTTCTTTCCTTCTTTCTTTCTTTCTTTTTTCTTTCCTTCTTTCTTTTTTCTTTGTTTCTTTTTTTCTTTCTTTCATTTTTTCTTTCTTTCTTTCTTTCCTTTTATTCTTTATTTTTTCTTTCTGTCTTTCTTTCTTTCTTTCTTTTTTTAGTTCGTCTAGTTTCCAGTCCAAATATGTAAAAAATCTAACCCAATGCATATAGTTGTGGACGTGGAGCTGGTGCAAATACAAGCATCAGATGTGTTTCTAATATAAAAGTATATTATTATATTTATTCATTATATTTATTCAAATTTTCTTTTTTTCCTTTTTAATTACCGATCATTTGATGCGCTTTGATTGACTCTTTGTATTATGCTGCCTGACTGCCTGTCTGGGTTTCAATCATGGTTTCAACAAGGTCCTGTACTGATGTAATGGGACGGGTACTTTCACTTTTCACTACTACAGCTGCTCACCTCTGCTCGTGCTCAGACCAAACTAAGATCAGTGTGGTTTTTCACATGGCAGATTTTTACGTCCTTCATACATGTTGAGAGATTGGTTTGATCAACTAAATAAGGGAATATGTCTTGACATTAATCCACAGAGACATGACTTAGTAAAGCATAAAGTCATGTTTGATTTTAATTGTTGCATTAGTCTGAATGTAAATCCCCTCATCAGGAAGCGCTAGAGCAGTGTGAGAGGGTAGATCACAGCGCATCAAACAAAATGTATTAACAAAAGTAAAATAAACAACTCTAGACACTTAAATGCTTGTATTTGTTGTATTTGCACCAGCTCTGCGATACACGTCCACAACTTTATTCATTGTGTTAGATTAGGCTGTCCAGTCTCTGTGTTCAGTCCGTTACTACCATGGTTGAAACCTAGACAGGCAGTCAGGCAGCGTATCACAGAGAGTGGACAAAAGGGCATTGGTGCAATTATAATGTATCTAATGTTTTTATTAAAAAGTCGCAATACCTCAGTTTAATAAAACATAAATTCTAATTAATCGAAAGAATCGCCCAGCCCTAGTTCTGTCGCATCTGTTTCTTTCAGTCTTAGGATCCTGCTGTCTGAGCTTCATGTCAAGTTTTCTGTATTTTAGTATGAGCTCATTATGTATGCTTCTCTTTGAGCCATTTCAGCCAGACCTGCTGCTGTTTCACTGTCTAAAGTTTTGTTAAAATTTCCATGTGAATGATAAAGCATTTGCTGATAATATGAATAAATGAAATATAAAAATGTTTGTACCATATTATTTTACTGAATTGCATAACCTTACTAGAGATCATCACTTTAAACAAATAGTTTGTCATCAGTCATCACATGCAACATTGAAAACATTTTATTTTAATCTTACAGCCTTCCCAAAGCCCTCCAGACATTCAGATCAAATCTGCTGAAGAAGTTTCAGTGTGTGTCTGAGGGAACAGGGACAAATAAATCCCCAACACTGCTAAATGAGATCTACACAGAGCTCTACATCACAGAGGGAGACAGTGGAGAGATCAATAATGAGCATGAGGTGAGACAGATCGAGACTCAATCCAGGAGATCAACAACAGAGGACACACCGATCCAATGCAGAGACATCTTTACAGCTTTACCTGGACAACACAAAGCCATCAGAACTGTGCTGACGAAGGGAGTCGCTGGCATCGGGAAAACAGTCTCTGTGCAGAAGTTCATCCTGGACTGGGCTGAAGAGAAGGAGAATCAGGACGTCCAGCTCATATTTCCACTTCCTTTCAGAGAGATCAACCTGATGAAGGACAGAACACTCAGTCTGGCAGATCTCCTGCATGTGTTTTTCCCTGAAACCAAAGAGATGGAGATATCCAGAGACGGATATAAAGTGTTGTTCATCTTTGATGGTCTGGACGAGTGTCGTCTGTCTCTGGACTTTAACAGTGGAGTGAAACTGTGTGATATTTCTGAATCGGCCTCAGTGGAGGATCTGCTGATGAACCTGATTGTGGGGAATCTGCTTCCCTCTGCTCTCATCTGGATCACCTCCAGACCAGCAGCAGCAGATCTCATTCCCTCTGCGTTTGTCCATCGACTGACGGAGGTACGAGGCTTCACTGACCCTCAGAAGGAGGAATACTTCAGGAAGAGGATCAGAGATCAGAGACTGGCTGATGAAATAATCCAACATCTGAAGTCCTGCAGGAGCCTCTTCATCATGTGCCACATCCCAGTGTTCTGCTGGATCTCAGCCACTGTTCTGGAGGAGATGATGAGGAGAACACGTAAAGGAGAGATTCCCAAGACTCTGACTGAGATGTACACACACTTCCTGATCATTCAGACCAGCATCAGACATGAGAAGCACTATGAGAAGAAGCTGAAGGACGAGGAGATGATCCTCAAACTGGGGAAACTGGCTTTCCGGCAGCTGATGAAAGGCAACCTGATCTTCTATGAGGAGGACCTGAGAGAGTGTGGCATTGATGAGAGCGAAGCCTCCGTTTACTCAGGATTGTGCACTCAGATCTTCAGAGAGGAGCTGGGCTTGTTTCAGGGGAAAGTCTTCTGCTTTGTTCATCTGAGCATTCAGGAGCATCTCGCAGCTCTTTATGTGCTGCTTTCATTCCTGCTGGATAAGCGAAATGTTTTCAGTGAAAACAGCAGATCAAAAATTGCACATTTATTGAAACGTCAGACAATCTCTGACCTGCACCAGAGTGCCGTGGACAAGGCACTGCAGAGCAGAAATGGACATCTGGACCTCTTCCTCAGATTTCTTCTGGGTCTCTCATTGAAATCTAATCAGACACTCCTGAAAAATCTTCTGACACAGGTTGGAAACATCTCATACAGTCAAGAGAAAACAGTCAAGTACATTAAAACACAAATCAAACTGAATCCTTCACCAGAGAAATCCATCAACCTGTTCCACTGTTTAAATGAACTGGGTGATCGTTCTCTTGTCAGTGAAGTCCAGCAGTATATCAGATCTGGAGGTCTTTCAGGCAGCAGATTGTCCTCCTCTCAGTGGTCAGCGGTAGTCTTTATTTTGTTGACTTCAGAGCAGTTGGATGAGTTTAATTTAAGAAGATATGTAATAGGCTATGAACACCAGAAACAAACACAAAAGCTCCAGACACCTGATGAAGTTCTTCAGAAGCTCCTGCCTGTAGTTGAAGCCTCCAGATCAGCTGTGTAAGTAGCACTGACCAGAAAGATCGTGTGTGTGCCTGTGCGTGCGTGCGTGCGTGTGTGTGTGTGTGTGTGTGTGTGTGTGTGTGCACGCTTGCATGTGTGTTTTTGTGTGGTTTGAAAATGAAACAAACTTGTATACTATTATCGGAACTATACAGGTTTTACAAGGAGAAAGTGACTTGTGAGGACATTGCCCTGTGTCACTGTTTTGTTTTTGTAAGCTTCTTGTCTTGTTTTACTAGTACTTGTGTGTTTTTACATGTCTAATTCATAAAATAAGCATTAGGCTGTTGAAACGCTGCATAATTGTGATGATATGACACGTCTTTCTCTGGCCAGCCAACCCGTCAAAGCTCAGTTTGAATTTTTCAGTTGCTGCTCTATGGGTAAACGAGCTAACGCTAACTTGTCATCCTTGTCAAGCTGGATAACGAGTAAAACACCAGCATCAGGGACTTTACGGTCCTCAGTTCAAAACAGAACAAAGGTAGGATTCTGTAGTGAAATACCCTGAACTCCCTTCCTCTTCATCCCTGTCTATCAGGCGCTGAACTCTGTATCAACGCACAAAAAAGACCGTGTTTACTCTGCTCCGCGCTGAACTAAAGTGTTTTTTTATGATGTTAATCATACTAATAGTGAATCGGTCATGATGACATGAGTTATTGATCAGGAAAATACGAATCTGCGAATCTGTTGCTAACTTTACTGAACTTCATATTTCCATCTGTTTAAAGCTACGAATATTTGAAATTACAAATCAACAGAACAAAACTGAGATATGATCACAAACTGAGCAGCTGCGATCAATATACTTCACCTGCAGCTATTTATCAGTCATTTATAAAGAGCACACAAACACACTGACAGTAATGGGTAACTTACTGTACATTGTTATGGTCAATGATGCTAATATTCAGCACTAATCCATCAGTTTCCCCTTTCTAGCTGCTCTTTCTATGAGTGATCTATGTAAAAGCACTGTCCGTGCGTGTTTCCTCGTCGGTTTGTAATGCTATGTTTCCTTGCACAACAGCAGGCTTTTTGGCTAAAAATAGAGAAATCACAGTTTAATTAGTTATTATTAGATTATTTTAAAATATCACCTCTCCTGCTGAGCATGAGCTAAGCTGTTGAATGGTTAGCGTATGAGGCGGCTAGGCTAAGCTAGCTTCAATTTTGATTGACTTATTCTCTAATTGGTTGCCTATAATGTTGTCTGCTTTGCTACTGTTCGGACGTCTTTGCCTACTGCTCCACTCTTTGCACTCTTGCTTTTATATCTTATACCCTAATTTTAACATGAGCCCATCAGCACAGTGCTCAAACAACACAGCTTGAAGATCAGCATGGATTCTATAAACTTTCTGGAATATAGCTTTACTAACAAGAGGGGAATTACAGTCTAAACAATCCTCCCGCTACCAGCTGCTTACATTCCAGAGATGGAAAACAAGGCTGTGAAAATGCCTCTGGATCGGATTAATTCAGATTCTCACTGCTGAACAAACTGCATCAAACTTCTACAAAGGATTGCAGTTCTTTAAACACAGTTACTTGCAATCCCACCAGAACTTCAGCTTCATTGTGGATCCTCTCAGCACGCAGCCGGTGAGTCCCATAAATCTGTTCCTGCCACTGTTTTGAGCACAGAAAACCAGAAAAGAACTGTTGAAAATGAGCATTGGCATAAACAAGGTGTGAGACCAAAGGGTACTCGCGGGGTCAGATCATACGCTGCCGCATTAGCGTCTTCTACCCCAAATACAGCTCGAACTCAAATACAGCTTCAGAACAGATATGAAGTTTTGAGTAATATGGGTGAAGAATCCTCAAATGCAGTCAGACAGAGATCGCCTGATTCAGCAACTAATTCTGCATTAAACAGAGGCTCAAGGCCGACTAGACAGCGGCATTCTGCTCCGATCACACCTGAGGTAAGAACACTAGTCGTAGGAGATTTAATAATCAAGAATTTTAGAAGCAAAATTACAATGACATACTGCTTTGCAACTCATGCAACAGTTTCTGATCTAAACAAAGAACTTGAGGAAATTCTGATAAAGCACAAGACTGCAAAACAGATTATCATCCATGTGGGGAAGAATGATATTCGCAAGGAACAGTCAGAACTGCTCAAGAAAGATTTCTGTGAGCTCTTGGAAACAGTTGAAAGATCGAAGGTTCAGCCGTTCATCAGTGGACCACTCCCTGCAAGAGGGACAAATATGTTTTCACGGCTTCTTGGTCTAAATGTATGGCTACAGAAAACATGTAACAGGAAAGGACTGAATTTCATTGACAACTTCAATCTCTTCTGGAACCAAAGACAGCTGTTTACGTCAGACGGCCTTCATCCAAACAAACTTGGTGCAAAGGTGCTAAAGGACAATATTTTTTTCTCCCTCAGTCATCCATCAGCTGTGTATGCCACTGAACTGAATTGTACACACACACCTAGCAAATGTCCGGATGACCACAGGACTTCAAATCAACTCCTGAGTGGACTTGGCTGACGAATCACCCAAGGACAGTGATAATGCCACACAGCCAAAACACCCAATGTTGAAAGAAACACTATCACTGGCCCACTATCACCACTTAACACAGGCAGACTGTGACGCATCAGAACAGCATCACTCAAAAATGA
Source organism: Danio rerio (assembly GCF_052040795.2). Classification (NCBI taxonomy): domain Eukaryota; kingdom Metazoa; phylum Chordata; class Actinopteri; order Cypriniformes; family Danionidae; genus Danio; species Danio rerio. Next base: position 57,525,281 of record NC_141021.1, read on the forward strand.
TCCTCAGGAAAACATATTTCTGCAGCTAGAATCTTTAGACCCACAGGCTTTGTCACCGGACATGTTCTCATTGTCACCTTGCTCACCTCTCTTGGGTTTTTCAAAAAAGATGGAGGAACTGGTGTTTGCTGGAACTAAACTTTCACACTCCATTGCCGCAAGTCCCCAGTTACCAACCAAAAAGCGGCCTGCTCCACAACCACCTATGAGCACATCTGGAAGAGCCCTCCGATCACACCGCCAGGGCCCAAACAACAACGCCCATCTTCAGCTGGTGAACACAAGAGCTCTCTGTGATGTGTGTCGGGGGCCTGCTTAGATAACAGTGTCTTTATCAAATGTTTCCAGAACAAGCAGGAACCCAGTGTGTCTGTAGCTGTCTCTAAGCAGATATGTGTTGTGTTAAGTGACAGAAAACCAAAGACTTCATCAGGCCGTATAGCAAATCATTCAAATCTGGTGTCTATTAAATGTAGATCTGAGACTACTATAGAAAAAACAGCTAAAACTGTTAAGTTAGCGCTTTTAAACATCAGATCACTCAACAATAAGTCTCTTTTAGTCAATGATTTTATCAACACAAATTGCCTTGATTTTATGCTTTTAAATGAAACTTGGCTAGACGACAGTTGTAGTTTGGTGACTATTTGTCCTTTGAATATCTGAGTATAGCACTGAAAGGGTCTCCACGCATCTTACTGATCATTATCTGCAGACCTCCAAAATATTCTCCAGCTTTTATTGAGGATTTTACAGAGCTGTTATCAATTAACCTCTGAATTTGATTATTTTAGTATTGCTGGGGATTTTAATATTCACATTGATAATCCAGAAATCAATGCTGTAAAAGAATTGATGACTGTTTGTGACACTTGATCTGACTCAGCATGTTCAAGGACCCACACACAATCGTGGACACACTCTTGATCTACTTATAACTAAGGGTTTACACATTTTATCGACTGTTGTTAAGGATGTGGCACTATCTAATCATTTCTGTATTTTCTTTGATATATTGATCACTCCAGCCATTAAAGACAGATCTGTCTCTGTTAGAAAGAGATGCATCAATGAGAACACCAGTGAGCAGTTTATGAAGGCCATATCTCTAGCACCAAGTATATCTGCAGACTCTGTTGATTCTCTCCTTGATTTGTTTAACTCTAAAATTAAGATTGTCATAGATGACATTGCTCCGGTTAAAGTCAAGAAGATGACTTGCAGGCAAAAGGAAATGTAATACCAAGATCCAGTGCATTGATGAAATTAACAGTTTGATGTGCCAAAACCTTCTTCAGTTAAACAAAGAGAAAACTGAAGTGATTGTGTTTGGGAACAGAGATGAGGTTCTCAAGGTAAATGCGTACCTTGGCACTAAAAGTCAAACAACTAAAATAAGGTCAAGAATCTTGGTGTGACTCTGGAGTCAGATCTGAGTTTCAGTAGTCATGTCAAAGCAGTCAGTAAATCAGCATACTATCATCTCAAAAATATTGCAAGAATCGGATGCTTTGTTTCCAGTGAAGACTTAGAGAAACTTGTTCATGCTTTTATCAGCAGCAGGGTGGATTACTGTAATGGACTCCTCACTGGTCTTCCTAAAAAGACAGTCAGACAGTTGCAGCTCATCCAGAACGCTGCAGCCAGGATTCTAACCAGAACCAGAAAATCAGAGCACATCACACCTGTCCTCAGGTCTTTACACTGGCTGCCAGTTACATTCAGAATAGATTTTAAAGTATTATTACTGGTCTATAAATCACTAAATGGCCTAGGACCTAAATACATTACAGATATGCTCATTGAATACAAACCTAACAGATCACTCAGATCATTAGAATCATATAAACTAGAAATTCCAAGAGTTCAGTCAAAGCAGGGTGAATTGGCCTTTAGCTACTAACAGTGCCCCCCGCTGCTGGAATCAGCTTCCAGAAATGATCAGATGTGCTCCAAAATTAGGCACATTCAAATCAAGACTGAAAACACATCTGTTTATCTGTGCCTTTACTGAATGAGCACTGTGCTGCGTCCGACAGATTCCACTATTGTCTTTTTCTCTTCTTTTTCATTTTTTTATATCACATTTTACCTTTTTTATGTTTTTTTATCATTTCTATTATTTGTTTTTATTTTTATTTTACTTGTTTCTTTTATTCTTGTTTATGTAAAGCACTTTGAATTGCCACTGTGTATGAAATGTGCTATATAAATAAACTTGCCTTGCCTTGAATATACCCCTGTAATGTAAACTGCACTCCTTTTTTGTCTGGCTTTCTCGGATATTTCACCTGTTTGCCAAAAATTGCCATAATGTCCCTGGCAATGTCTGACACCAGCGCACACACATTGTGTTGTTGCCAGGCATGAAAGCTTGACAGGCGTGGCAACAGTAACTAAGGAGGGCGGGGCTTAGCGAAGGGTCAATTATAAGCACTTACATTTAAAAACACGCAATAATATACAGTTTAAAAACCGTGCTGTAGCTGTTATAATTTAATAAAAGCAATACATAAAAACTGCAGAATAAACAATCTTTCACACACTCTAGCCTGAGTTAGACTAATATGAGCACTAAAATGTTCTCTTATAACAGGGTTGTTGATATTTGTTATCTTCATAGGGTTAGAACTGACACTTGTGAAATATGAACAATAACATAAAAACAACACATACATTTTTAGAAAGATTTTTATTTTGAATTAGCAATCAACAGAACCCAAAATATAGCCTGCACACCATAGATAATGATTTACCATGCGGGAACAATCGTGTGTTTAAAAGATAAATACAGCAAGATTTCTAAACAGGATATTTACACATCCAAACCCTGCAATTAGTCAATTTGTACAAAAAATCTTTGCAGTGTTATTACATCAACTGATGTCTATCAGCTGCTGAACATCGCCTGCAGATTGTTTATTATTTTTTGCCTCCGTTTTGATTTGGTTTATTCCATGCCTTCATTATATCTGGTAAAGAGGAACTTAAGTTAATTTCAGTGTTTATTAGGAGTTTTCAACTAAATTGAATTTAAAAGGAGTTTAAGTAAATAATGTATATAAATATATTAAGTATATAAATATGTATATAAAAAAACATTTACAGCTCTATTTGTTATATAAAATTAGGTTTTTGGAACATTAATATTTTATAACAGAAAAACGTATGCTGTTTGCATTTTATTAAAAAATCAAACAAGAGATGGGTCTGAAATACCAGAGACTCCCAGGAAATACAGGAGTGTTGGCAGGTATGGCCGAAGCACAGACAGTCTGCTTTGAGAAACTGTCCATCACGATGAAACACCCAGCATTAAATTACTGCAAAAAACAAACTATTTACAAAAGTATATAAACTGCTGTTTTACAAAGACAGTAAAACTACTTCTGTTAGTGGATGAGGCTACACATCTGTGTGCAGGAGAAGCAGAGTAAAAGATTAGAGTAGATGAAGCTTGAATATGATTATAGCAGACAGCCTGAAAATGATTACAGTAGACAAAACCTGAATATGATTAGAGTAGATAAAGCCTGAATATAATTAGAGTAGACAAAGCCTGAATATGATTAGAGTAGATAAAGCCTGAATATGATTAGAGTAGACAAAGCCTGAATATGATTACAGTAGATAAAGCCTGAATATGATTAGAGTAGACAAAGCCTGAATATGATTAGAGTAAATAAAGCCTGAATATAATTAGAGTAGACAAAGCCTGAATATGATTAGAGTAGACAAAGCCTGAATATGATTAGAATAGACAAAGCCTGAATATGATTAGAGTAGACAAAGCCTGAATATGATTAGAGTAGATAAAGCCTGAATATGATTAGAGTAGACAAAGCCTGAATATGATTAGAGTAGACAAAGCCTGAATATGATTAGAGTAGATAAAGCCTGACTATGATTAGAGTAGACAAAGCCTGAATATGATTAGAGTAAATAAAGCCTGAATATGATTAGAGTAGACAAAGCCTGAATATGATTAGAGTAGACAAAGCCTGAATATGATTAGAGTAGATAAAGCCTGAATATGATTAGAGTAGACAAAGCCTGAATATGATTAGAGTAAATAAAGCCTGAATATGATTAGAGTAGACAAAGCCTGAATATGATTAGAGTAGATAAAGCCTGAATATGATTATAGTAGATAAAGCCTGAATATGATTAGAGTAGACAAAGCCTGAATATGATTAGAGTAAATAAAGCCTGAATATGATTAGAGTAGACAAAGCCTGAATATGATTAGAGTACACAAAGCCTGAATATGATTACAGTAGATAAAGCCTGAATATGATTAGAGTAGACAAAGCCTGAATATGATTACAGTAGACAAAGCCTGAATATGATTAGAGTAGACAAAGCCTGAATATGATTACAGTAGACAAAGCCTGAATATGATTACAGTAGACAAAGCCTGAATATGATTAGAGTAGACAAAGCCTGAATATGATTAGAGTAGACAAAGCCTGAATATGATTAGAGTAGACAAAGCCTGAATATGATTATAGTAGATAAAGCCTGAATATGATTAGAGTAGACAAAGCCTGAATATGATTAGAGTAGACAAAGCCTGAATATGATTAGAGTAGACAAAGCCTGAATATGATTAGAGTAGACAAAGCCTGAATATGATTAGAGTAGATAAAGCCTGAATATGATTAGAGTAGATAAAGCCTGAATATGATTAGAGTAGACAAAGCCTGAATATGATTAGAGTAGATAAAGCCTGAATATGATTAGAGTAGATAAAGCCTGAATATGATTAGAGTAGACAAAGCCTGAATATGATTACAGTAGATAAAGCCTGAATATGATTAGAGTAGACAAAGCCTGAATATGATTAGAGTAGACAAAGCCTGAATATGATTAGAGTAGACAAAGCCTGAATATGATTAGAGTAGATAAAGCCTGAATATGATTATAGTAGATAAAGCCTGAATATGATTATAGTAGATAAAGCCTGAATATGATTAGAGTAGACAAAGCCTGAATATGATTACAGTAGACAAAGCCTGAATATGATTAGAGTAGACAAAGCCTGAATATGATTAGAGTAGATAAAGCCTGAATATAATTAGAGTAGACAAAGCCTGAATATGATTAGAGTAGATAAAGCCTGAATATAATTAGAGTAGACAAAGCCTGAATATGATTAGAGTAGACAAAGCCTGAATATGATTAGAGTAGATAAAGCCTGAATATGATTAGAGTAGACAAAGCCTGAATATGATTAGAGAAGACAAAGCCTGAATATGATTAGAGTAGATAAAGCCTGAATATGATTAGAGTAGACAAAGCCTGAATATGATTAGAGTAAATAAAGCCTGAATATGATTAGAGTAGACAAAGCCTGAATATGATTAGAGTAGACAAAGCCTGAATATGATTAGAGTAGATAAAGCCTGAATATGATTAGAGTAGATAAAGCCTGAATATGATTAGAATAGCCTGAAGCACCATTTACAGCTAATGAAATATTGAAGTGACTAATATTCAGCATTAGTGATAAACACCTGCTGATAACTAAATTAGAAGTTATATTAATGGTCTGTCATCATAATAAACTCATAATTAAACATATAATTGTGTATTAGTTTAATTTTAAGACATAAAATCAAGTTTTAATTGTGACCGGTTGTCCACTAAAAGGTAAGAAAAAGTATTTACTCAGCCGGTTATTTAATTTGATCATTTCTTGCAAACACATCCACACTTCAGTCATGTGCAGCCTTGACTGTCATTTAGATCACAGTGATTATAATAGAAGAAAACTACTTTCAGATTACAGTTTTAACTGTGTAAAGTCTCTGTGTGTGTTGTTGATCTGCTGAACTGAGAGTGAAGAGTGTGTTGTTGTTCTGCAGGTTGATGAAGTGTGGCGTCTCAGATGAAGGTTGTGCTGCTTTGGCTTCAGCTCTAAGATCAAACTCCTCAAACCTCAGAGAACTGGATCTGTCTTATAATATTGTAGGAGATTCAGGAGTGAAGCGGCTCTCTGCTGGACTGAAGGATCCTCACTGTAAACTGGAGAAACTGGTGTAAGATCATACATTAATCTCAGCTGAAACAACATCAAGGGTTTACATGTGTTTATGAGTCTGATTCTCATTAGAGCTCTTGGTGTTTGAGCCATAAAATATTACTGATAATTACAGCGGGGTCTTAAAAAGTCTAAAATTTAAATATCAAAATTTTAGGTCTTCAATATTTTTGCTCAGGTCTTATTTTTCTGATGTAACGCTACATCAAACGCTCATTTAAAGTCTTTTTAGTTGTTGTTTGTTTTTCGTGGTGTTGTAGTTCTTTATTTCACTAGTCCTGTTGTAATTTCCGATATTACGACAACAAATGAGACCAACATGCAACAGCCAATCAGCTTTCTGTTATTGAACTCAGTGCGCGTGGTGAATGTGATGTTATCGCAGAGTTTGCGGAGGTTCGCTTTGGCTGTGCGCCACATGATTTCAGCTGCTGGAGCTCCCGAAATATTTTGAGACTCAAGCGAACCGTTCGCACGGCGCTGCGTTTCATTTGAGTTGAATATGAATCATTTTGAAGAAACTTTTTCTGAAACAGGTACGCCTTTACAGACACCTTAATGATCTATGTGTGATCATCATAGAGATAACCAGATGGACAATAATTCTTAGCTAGAAATTGCAGCAGTCGTGTAGAAGGAAAAAGCTGAAGGATACGTTTGTTAAAGCCAAAACAGGTCATGGCAAAAGTGACCCAGATACACAATTACAGAATATGTTTTCCACCTGTCATAGATTTAACACTGGTGTAAATGTTACAGTTTTTATTTTTAATAGTTACAAAACTGATTAAGGAGCAAATCATTTCTTTGATAACTGGAAAAAATATTTGAACCCATCGGTTTACAATATACTGATGCCCTGTTTTACTAGGCTTTATTAGTGATAATGGACAAAAATGTTGGACCATTACTGCCTTTTTAGCTTATAAGTAGAGGACAGAAACTAGCAGCCAGTAATGTGTGAACAGTTGAGTGTGTAGAGATGCAACGATTAACCAGTTTTAGATTAGATTAGATTAGATTAGATTAAACTTTATTGTCTTTACACATGTACAAGTACAATGCAACGAAATGCAGTTTAGGTCTGACCAGCAGTGCAATAGCAGCAAGTGCAGGATACAGGGTATAAGTTATAAAGTGCAGTTATAGAAAAACTATGGTGATATTTACAGATGATGTACTATCAACATTATATACAGGTTGTATTGGCTATGAACAGATTTACAATAGATGAATATATGTACAGGTTGCTGTTAGTAATCAGATTCACTATTCACTATTAGTTTCACTATTAACTGTGCTTTAGTTCATCACGGTTAATTAATCATGAAGGCGTTTTAACACAGCATTTCTGCATAGAACAAAACTGCAGTAAATAAACAAAGTTCAGATGACAGGGTGCTTTTGTGACCACAGAAACTGCTTTTAGCTGATGCTCTAGAACATCACCATAGTTTTTCTAACATTAGTTCCTTTTTTTATTAATTACTTTAATTGATTTTCCGCCATTAAATCATCAAGCTTGTGTGTTGTCAGGTTGTCATCTAGTGTATGTGCTGCTGGTTTTAGGCTGTACTCACACTAGACTATCTGAACCATGCCTGGGCACATTTGACCCCCATATCCCAATTAGTTTGACTAGTGTGAGTGCTCCAGACCGCACCTGGACATGCTTCAGGTCAATCGTGTCTAGTGTGAGTGCAGTCTTAGAGTGAAGTGTGTGTGTAAAAGAGTGTTTCAGATTCTCACAGCGGCTCGACTGACACTGAGTGAAGAATCAGTTTCACACTTTGCTTTAATCCTGCAGTGAATCTCAGATGTTTATAGTTTATTGTGTGTTTTATAGTTGATCAGTCTAATAACTGTGATTGTGTATTAAAAGCTCTCAACTATCTCAGTATAAACTTATTTAAGCTGCACACTTCATATTCTGATCATCAAACACATCCACACACCAGTAAAGCAGATTCCTGATCATGATGTTCAGATCACAGTGATTCATATTCAAATATAATCAAACTAAAGTAAACAAACTCACTGAAACATGAAGCACACACAGATTACAGGTTTAACTGTGTAAAGTCTCTGTGTGTGTTGTTGATCTGCTGAACTGAGAGTGAAGAGTGTGTTGTTGTTCTGCAGGTTGAGGCGTTGTGGCGTCTCAGTTGAAGGTTGTGCTGCTTTGGCTTCAGTTCTGAGATCAAACTCCTCAAACCTCAGAGAACTGGAGCTATCTAAGAATATTAATGTAGGAGATTCAGGAGTGAAGCAGCTCTCTGATGGACTGAAGGATCCTCACTGTAAACTGGAGAAACTGAGGTAAGATCATACATTAATCTCAGTTAATGTTATCCACAGTATTTAGGGATTTTCAGCATCATCATTAAGATCTTCATCATTTACATTAGAGAAATATTTCTCCTGAAGATGAATTTCTCTTCAAGTATCTGCACTCATGCTGTATCAGGAGTTTACAGAAATGAAGATTCTCAGCAGAATAATGTCTGTGTTGAGTAAAGGGAAATGATCTTTAAAGCTGAAGTTTTAGAAACATTTAGACAAAACACTAATAATAAAGCCAACATGAGGAATCCCTGAAGCAGAAGCAAATGTTTGAGCAAAACACATTCATATTAGAATAATAATGTCATATATCAGCCTTTAGTCAGCAGAAATCTTCATTTCCCTCAGTTATTGATGAAAGCATTGAGTGAAGCTCATCCAGAAGTGTTTTCCTCTGTTTTTCTGCTTCACTTCTGTCAGTTTCAGGATGAGCTTCAGCACTTTCAGCGTTTTCTATTATAAAGTCATATAAATCAGTGAGGAATGAGAGAATCTTCATCTCTGGCTGCATTATTCTTCTAAGACACGAGGCAAATTCACAACTGAACCCACAGAAATGTCAGCTTTATTTCATTTAGATTTCTACTATCTCTATTACTGATTTCTCAATACTCGCTTTCATTTCTCAAAACTTTCAGCTTCACACAGCAGGAAACATCCAGAACACACACTACTTTCCAGGGCCTGTTTTAGGAAGGAGGTTCAACCAACTCGGAGTTTAAACTTGAACTCTGAGTTGATTTACCGAGAGATTAAAAACTCTGATCCGAGTTGGGTTAATCAACTTTAAGTAGACCAACTCAGAGTTAAGTGCACACACCGCGACTATAAAAAAGGCATTATTAATGGAGTGCAGATATTACGAGTGACCATGGCAACATCTGAAAAAAGAGACAATTTCTTTCTCCAGCTGAACTTGATCTGCTCATGCAAAGTTGTAGCAAAATATGACCATATATTAAAAAAGCAACACCACTGCATCAGCAAAACAGAGACAGTTATCATGGGAAAACTCAAGTTAATAGGTAATTTTACATTTAAAGTATTTAAATATTTATGTATATTATAATAAGTAATGTTATGTGTGACGTTTATAAAAAAATTTACACACATTTCCACTTTTCTACACGTTAATCAGTTTTAATAGATTTAAAAGTGCACTTGTGTGTGTCTGCCCTATTATTGATAAAGTTATAGAGGCTTTTAGGACATTCAGAATGTAAGCAGAACTGAACAATATAGTTTTTAGACAGAATAATAATCCTATTAATCTATTAACAGTACATGTTCCTGTCGAAGGACAGTGAATTTTAGCAAATTTTTTTTAAAAAAGGACAAGCCATTCTTGTACGTGACTGTAACGGGGAGACTGACACGGAGGGATCCATTTTGCAGTATTTATTAAGTCACACTTAAACATCAACACCTCGCACGGTTGTGCGAACATACAACATACAACTCAACGATGATTAGCAGATAACAGAGGCAGAGTGATTACCAGGCTTGAGTCAAGGGCAGGCAGCGTGGTTCAGAGTCCGTAATACAGGCTTTAGTCAGGGGCAGGCAGCGAGAATCAGAGTCCGTGAAATCAGGCTTTAGGTCAAGGGCAGGCAGAAGACAGAGCAGGGTCGAGAAACGGGCTGAAGTGATCAACGGGAAATCAGGCAGGATAGACCGCTCAGAAATGCTGGCCGGGGCTAAACAAGACTTCGCAATGAAGTGTGTGTGTGAGCTGCTTGTATGTGGTACGTGGGTCATTAGTGAGATGGAGAACAGGTGTGCTGGGTTCTGAGTGGAAAGGATGACGTAATGGTTAGAAGTCCGGAGATGGTGACCTCTGCTGGTCAGCGAGGGGAATGACTGGGACCGAGTCGGTGACAGTGACTTTGTTCTGTGTGTGACTAAAATGTAGGCAATATCTGTTTCCATCCAAATATATTAATTAAATTTATGTGCAAAACTGGAATATTGCATAAAAGATGAGTGAATAAAGCAGTGTTTCCATCCAACGAGTCAAAGAGAACAAAATCATCACTTCCTAAATAACTGGCGCCAAATATCAACAATAAAAACAGAATTTACTGTGATAGAAGAAGCTGCGTCTATCATTTCTTTATTTAATAAATGTACTTGCGCCTCAGAAGACAATGCTGACACACAATGAACACGTGTTGGCGTTTGAAGCCATGAGACGTGGAGAACAGACGCTCTTGATGCTCTCCAGATGCCCTGGAGGTCATTAATAATATAATAACATTGATACTGAAACTGTTCAGGCGTTCAAGAATACATAAGCAAAACAACATTTAAGATGTGCTACAGTGTGCTCAGCCTGCTGGTTTGTCCATTCACACACATTTTCATCATCACATGATCTTTTATAACAGTTCTTTTTGCTAACATGAAAACGACTGACATATTTACTAGTTCCTCTGAAAGGCCCGTCCTCAAGAGGCACTGATTGTTGATGTGTCTTAATGTGCTGCGATTCGTGGATCAGCTCCCCATCACGCCCGTACAAGCATGCACTTTTCTGCTGCGTAAACAGTCAGTCAACCTCATGCCCGCTCTCTAAAATAATCTGACATGTGTCTGTAACGAGTGAAAATGGGGTGCGGCTCCTTTAAGAGACATCGCTATTGCGTGTGTCTATGTGTGCGTGAATAATAAACTTTCTCTAAACGTGTGTAACAAGCGTATGTGCGCAGGACCGGTGTATATTTTTATTTTTCTCTGATGCTCGGATTAAGTTATTTCTCTGTAATATACAGTGATGCTGTTGACAGAAGAATAAAGCACAAGATGTCGGATGAGACCTGTGTGAGCCTTGATTGATTTTTCTGCTGCTACAAGAGTTAGGCGAGCTCTCCTGTATTTTTTTAACTCAACGGGTTACACAACGCCCTTCACATATATTCAGAATAAGCATGTGTAAGTAATATGAATCATCCACATATCTTTTGCGAGTTTATTATCTGAGATGTAAAACGCATGGAAAATCTGCCTAAAAAGAAACAATGCAAAGTCGCGCGCACACATAGAGAAAGGCTCCTCACACCGGTAAAGTGTGTGTGTGTGTGTGTGTGTGTGCAGTTTGACTGATGAATATAAATTTGTAGCTAAATCATTTGCAGTGCAAAACAGCATTTCCCATTGTTTACATCTTTGCTACAACATACCGTTAAGGCTAGACACTGTACATGTCACTGAACTGGGAGAAATTCTGGAGCTGTTTTGTTAAATCATGCTTGCTGTGTATTTTATAATTCTCTGGAACATAATTAATATTGAACTGTAAGCACTTTTGTCTTTGTGTTGTGTCGTTTGGAAGCCCAAATACAGAAATAGAGAAGCTCTGTGTAAATAGCAGGACAGCATTTTTACAGCGCCTCTGGCCACGCCCCTTAGCTGCGCAGTGTGTGCGCGTGGTAAAAGTACGTTTGTGATCTCATAAGGCCCGGAAGTATTTTTTTTGTAATCCCCAAAATTCTTTCCTTGTAGGCTTTGCTAAGCTAACTCTGTAAAAGCCAAGGTCTCCCTTTGCATTGAACTTTGAGCATTTTACATTCAGAGATGTTCACACAGCTACATTACACACCAGCTAAAGTTTAAAATATGATATCATAGTGGACCACCCTTTTAATGATAAAAACAGGCGGCATCTGGAATAGTGCAGCTCTGATATGGTTTCTCTTTCGCGTGTCTTTTGATTCTTAACTTGTTTATTAACAATCTAAACGATACAAAAATCTCACAATTATGACATCATCAAAAAACATCGAAAAAGAATAATAATTATAATAATAAAAGTCAAGAAGTGTGTAGGCCTTAAAATTGTAGATATTGGACATCTGATCTATCCATTTATATTTGTGTGTAATAACCTAATTAAATTAAAAGGTTTAACATAAAAATCATTCTAATATATTTTATAGTTTATTTTTATTTCATAAGCTTTATAATAACCTGATTCGGGATAATTCTTTTTGTAAACTTTATTTCATATGTTTGCGCGAGTGTTATCTGGAGGTTTATGCAAGCTTGAAGATTATGCATTGAGGTTATATGTGTGTGTATATATATGTAGGTGTGTTTGCATGCAGCGAGTTTATATAATGTACATCTGCGTGTGTTAATAGGTGTGTGTGTGTGTTAATGTGGCTTTGTTTGTGTTAATATGGGTGTTTATTCAAGGATTGTAAGGAGTTTATATGTATATGCGAGTGTGTATAAGTGTGTTTATATGTAGTGAGTTTATATGTATGTCTGCATGTTGTTGTGGGTGTTTAATAGGTGTATATACATGTGCTTTATGTATGTGTTGATAAGCAAAGTTTGATTTAAATCCTACACGCCGCCTCATTATTGTCTGTTACTCTCAGTATAAACTTATTTCCGCAGCTCATTTCTTTATTTGATCAACAAACACATCCACACACTGATAAAGCACAGATGTGATGATGATGTACAGAACACATTAATACACAATTTCACAAAATAAAACTAAAGTAAACAAACTCACTGAAACATGAAGCACACACAGATTACAGGTTTAACTGTGTAAAGTCTCTGTGTGTGTTGTTGATCTGCTGAACTGAGAGTGAAGAGTGTGTTGTTGTTCTGCAGGTTGAGTGGTTGTGGCGTCTCAGATGAAGGTTGTGCTGATTTGGCTTCAGCTCTGAGATCAAACTCCTCAAACCTCAGAGAACTGGAGCTGTCATGGAATAAAGTAGGAGATTCAGGAGTGAAGCTGCTCTCTGCTGGACTGAAGGATCCTCACTGTAAACTGGAAAAACTGACGTAAGATCATACATTAATCTCAGTTAATGTTCTCTACAGTATTTTAGGGATTTTCATCATCATCATGTTATTAAGATCTTCATCATTTACATTAGAGAAATATTTCTCCTGAAGATGAATTTCTCTTCAAGTATCTGCACTCATGCTGTACCAGGAGTTTACAGAAATGAAGATTCTCAGCAGAATAATGTCTGTGTTGAGTAAAAGGAAATGATCTTTAAAGCTGAAGTTTTAGAAACATTTAGACAAAACACTAATAATAAAGCCAACATGAGGAATCCCTGAAGCAGAAGCAAATGTTTGAGCAAAACACATTCATATTAGAATAATAATGTCATATATCAGCCTTTATTCATTCATTCATTTTCTTGTCGGCTTACTCCCTTTATTAAAAGGGGGTCGCCACAGCGGAATGAACCGCCAACTTATCCAGCAAGTTTTTATGCAGCGGATGCCCTTCCAGCCGCAACCCATCTCTGGGAACATCCACACACATACTCACACACTACGGACAATTTAGCCTACCTTATTCACCTGTACCGCATGTCTTTGGACTGTGGGGGAAACCGGAGCACCCGGAGGAAACCCACGCAAAGGCAGGGAGAACATGCAAACTCCACACAGAAACACCAACTAAGCCGAGGTTCGAACCAGCGACCCAGCAACCTTCTTGCTGTGAGGTGACAGCACAACCTACTGCAACACTGCCTTGCCTATATCAGCCTTTAGTCAGCAGAAATCTTCATTTCCCTCAGTTATTGATGAAAGCATTGAAAGCTCCATGTGTTCAGTTCAACACAACATTATGAAGATGATTTCTCCTTCTGTATTGATGTTGATGAAGCTGAAAGACTCTTCTAGAGGTGTTCATCTGCATCTGATTGTTCTGATCATGTTCTAGATCTGGATTATAGTTCAGTGTTTTACTACACACATCCAGCACTTTTCTGCAGTTCTGCTCGCTTTATTATGTTTTATATTTGTGTTATTATGGATTATAATTATTGATGAGCTGTTTTGAAGAGTATTGTTACAGTGAATTGCTGATTTTGCTGTCCCCATTAGGTAATGTTTTGTAGACGCTGGACACTTGCTTGAATTTTGATCCTTTTTTTATTCTTACTTCCAAAACATAAAAACATGTTTTCTCAATGTCAAAGTCTCTACACACTGACATGCTTCTTGCTGAGAAGGTTCAGCAGATATTGACTCTCCTACAGTGCAGTGACTAGTATGCCCGATAGGTGGCAGCACAACAGCGTTTGAAAGTATTGATGAAAGTTGTGTTGTTGTTCTGCAGGTTGTGGAATTGTGACGTCTCAGATGAAGGTTGTGCTGCTTTGGCTTCAGCTCTGAGATCAAACTCCTCAAACCTCCGAGAACTGGATCTGTATTGGAATAAAGTAGGAAATTCAGGAGTGAAGCTGCTCTCTGATTTAAGAGATGATCCACATTATAAACTGGAGACACTGGAGTAAGTAGTAATGATTCATCCTCATAGATCATAAAATAATGTCAGTTGATCAATCAGCTGCACAGATGATGCAGTGATGCTTCATAATGTGTGTGTTTCTGTGTGTTTTATTCAGTATAAATAGGTATTAAATGATGTTGAATGTGGAGTCTCTACAGACACATTAAACTGTACAGAAGTGAAGTGTCAGTGATCGTGCTGCTGGAGTTTATAAAGACTCTGCTGGACGACTAAACATCATCATCAGTGACTGAAACACTCCATCATTAATGTGCATCAGAGAAGAGGAAGAAATGCTGCAGGAACTGCTTTATTCATATCTGCTCACAGAGAAACTCAATGCTGCAGAATTAAAACACAAATAAGCGGATGCTCTTTCTGTTTCCTCCACCTGTGATGGAGCACGTCATGAAGAGAGAAAACCACGAGAAAACAGAGAAACTTTCTGTCTCTTCACACATGTGAGATGATTCTGGACAGTGTCGAGTGATTCAGCTTTCCTTCAGTCTGACTAAAGATAAACAGCGGCTTATTGAAGAGTGACATGATCCAGTTCAGGAGATAATTACTCAAGATTAAATCATTTATTCATAATTACATCAGTCACCATGTTACATTCACACATGTAAATATCTCACTAGCCAAGCTCATTTACACCATTCACCCTAACACATCAGGCCAATATTGTAAATTGATGTACAGGACACCTACAGTTTCGCTATATCAGAAATGTCATGATGTGTTATATGACACAAAATCTATTTGTTACTATTTTTATGTATTTTTGTAATTTCATATACTTTTTTTACTCATAATGAGCCTTTTGTTGTAAATTAAAATATTAAATCTGCATGTTATGTGAATAAATCTAATGTTTTTTCCACCTTCGTATAAGACTCACTCTGCTCTATATATTCCAGTACTCTTGAATTCACTGCACTCATGAAAATTTGTCTAAACAGCAAATGATATTAATAATAGTATGAAGGATGTCATGTTGACCTGATCTACTTTGTTAGCACACAATACTCTTCAATTAAATTCAGCTTTATTTGTGTAGCGCTTTTACAATGTAGATTGTGTCAAAGCAGCTTCACATAAATGGTCATAGTAACTGGATCAGGGAAACAAAGTAGAACAGGTCAACATGACATCATTCATACTTTTATTAGTATCATTTGCTGTTTAGACAAACTTTCAATAGGATATCTGGTAATTGCTCACAGTTTATTATTGTATATTTATTAAATATCTATTGTACTATATTAGTTAAATGTTTAGTGTGTGTCATGTCTTGTTTTAAATTGCACATTGGAGTATGGGAGAAACGCAATTTCAGTCTGCTGTGTAATGTACTGTTGCATGGTTTGATTGACTTGACTAGTTCAGTTTTTAGTGTTTAAGTTCAGTTCAGTTTAGCTCAGTTCATTGTGGTTTAAAATCATTACTGAGTCCAACATTAAAGAGCAAATTCATCGATGAGTAGCTTTTCAGATCCTAAACCATGCAAGCCAGTGGCGACAGCGAAGAGGGGAAAAAAACTTCACCAATAGGAGAGTGAAGAAAAAAACCTTGAGAGAACCAGACTCAGTTCGGCACAACCATTTTAATTTCTTCGCTGGCCAAAAGTCTTGTGCAGAGCTGCAGTCTGAGCAGTGGAGGCTGGAAGCTGGACCTCAGCAAAGACTCATCTGTCCCTGGAGCGTCACTGGAATCAGTCTCGTGCTCTCCACTCCCCTATATTGCTGTGTGGGGGGAGATGGGTGTTGCACGAACTGAAGAATGGGGGTGTGGGGGGTGAAATTCTGGGAGTGTTGGCATATATGCACCTCTCCCTTCTCTGGTAACATGGTGGATCCATTACCCCGATCTGTTCTGGGACCTTGCAGTTTACAAATTAAGCACTGGAAAGAGTACCGAGAAATCAGACTCAAGTAAAAGTACCACTACTTGCCTAAAAATGTAGCGCAGATAGAGTAAAAGTATCTGTTGTAAAATTACTCAAAGTATGAGTAAACACTTCAAAAGTACTCAAGAGTAGTGAGTATTACGCTGTAGAAAGCCGATGCATTTACATGTAATTTGTGGATGTGTGTAAACGTAACATTCTGTAGTGCATTTAGTTATAGCCCAACAAGCACACAACATCATACAGTGGTAATATTAGGTTAGATTTAGGTTGTGATGTCAGATTAAAATCTAATGTCTAGCCAGCGTCTAATGACAATGTTATTTTGACATCACATAATGTTGATATTTTAGGTTGAGTTAGAAAGTGACCAAAATCCAACATCTTAAAACCAGCGTCAAATACTGACATTTATTCATCAGGTATGGCAACTAAAATACAACATCTAATAGACGTCATTGTGGAAGCGTCCACACAACATCAAGCTGTAGCATCATGAGACGTTGATATTTGGATGTTTTCTAATCCTTATAGACAATAAATAATAAAGTAGTGACTGCAGGTTGAAGAGAAGTAGTGGAGTAAAAGTACAAATTCAGCACTTAAGATGTACTTCAGAGAAATAAAAGTGCACATCTGTAAAACTACTCAGTAAATTACAATTCATGAGAAAAACTGCTCAATTACAGTAGTGTGAGGATTTGTAATTTGTTGCTTTACACCTCTGCATATGTGTGTGTGTTTGTTATGTTGACTGTAATGAAATGAAAAGATTATAACAGTTTTCCTGTTACTAGTTGAAAATTCTACCTGTAGTAGCTATCTCACCCATTAGAGGGTGATCTAGGTAGTAAGTCTCCAATCTGCTTAAAAGGAGGTAGAGAAGAAGCGGTAGGCAGGAAGTATTGTGCCTAGCACATGAAAAGGCTTCTTCACTGCGCTGTCGTTTGTTGATGCCCTTATTTGAGGAACATTTTTGTTCTTATACCTCAGATGTAAGCAGGCCTGTTTTTTTTTTTTTTGTATATACTTCGGTTTTGTACATATGTTTTGTGTGGTGTTGGCAAGGTTTTGATTGTATGTTTGTTTATATGCAGAGGGTTTTTGGTATGCGCTTTAAGACATCAAAACAGGACCTGGACAACCCATCCTCATATCTGCAGACTTTTTCATCCACTTTCCTACTGATTCCGTGGCCAACCATTGATGAACTGCTTGATCTTTCATGTGATTCGCTTAAGGACTGATGGTATCTTTTTTTGCTTGCTCTAAAGACTGGATTCAATGGGAAAGACACTTATCAAATGCTTATTTCTATTGAAAAAGTGATCATTTATGAGTTGACTGTGAAGTGGATTTTATATTCTTTAAAATGTGAAGTTAATCTATATATTCAAATTGTATGTGTATAATCTGCTTGTAGACTTGCATACCATTAGAAGAATTACCATATCACAAGAAATGGATAAGTTGTATAGTTACCAGGTGTGGGTCAGGGGTTAACCTAGGTGGAATTTGGGGTCGGGGGTCAACCTAGGTGGGATCTTGTGTAATATATGGAGAACAAAGGAAAACAATTGTTGTCAAAGTATATTTAAGCAGGCCAGCACATTAGTGAGAGAGTTTTCAGGCAGAGATGCTACTGAGGGTCTCCTGAAAAATCTCCTTATTGTCGACAATAAAGAACTCTTCTGAAATCAAAACCATTTGACTTCGCTGATCATTGAAGAAAAGAGAAAACCACCACAACTGCTGATCATTTCATATCCCCAGTGTGTAACAATAATTATTTATACCCGTTCTCATATACATTTATTCTAAATACACATAAATCTCTGAAAGTTGTTTAGTGGTCTCTCAATTTCTTTAATGTAGCTTCAAAAAAAGTAGTTGTTACAGATTAACACTTGAAGAAGATTGTGTGTTCTCTAAAAGTGTGCAGTAATGTGCAATAAACATGGACCAAACTGAGTAAACCTGGAGAAAAGCAACACATGAGAAGCTGGAGAATAACTGAATATGTAAAGCACTGATTATACATGTTAAACACCTAAATGAAGCTATAAGAGGCATTCAGGAGAGCGAGTGACATATTATCAAGTTATACACCATATGACAATGTATGTGAACCCATATAACCAGAATTTAGCAAAGGCAACACTGAAGTGTAGACCTGAGCTAGCAGTGGTGAGTGAACGGGGCCAAGAACAACAGAAAACCTCTCAGACCGCTAAATGTCCTAGGATGGTCAGAGGTTAAAGCGAGAACACCCAGAGATGAGGAGGAGGAGGGAAGAAAATCTGTATAATGAGGGCAGAAAAGAGACTCTTCAGATTGTCCAGATTGACTTCAGCTTGTTCTGAAGTGCTGTGCTGCGTTCAGACATCTTGGCTTTATTATTATTGGTTATTGCTATTGATTGATTAGTGGATAATTAATGAGAAGGCCGGGAACTACGACACATTCTAGATTTGTGATTAAAGATATAAATGCCATATTTGTGTTGAAATGTCTACAGTTTCAATTTACTTTCATCTTCTATGTTAAGCTGCTTTTACACAATCTACATTATAAAAGCGCTATAGAAATACTGTAACTGAGGTTTTAATTTGAACTGATTCAGGTGTATCTGAATCCCTGCAGACAGTCGGTCAGAACTGTTTACTGTCATCTATAAGAATTCACTCAGACTCCATGTCACATTCGACCATTTAATGAAGAGGATTTCTGAAACAATATAAAAATAATCTCACATAAGTAATTATATAAATAAGAATTAGAACATCAAATAACAATACTTATAATTATAAATATGAATTCACATTGCAGTAACCGCACACCATATGAATGGAAATAATTAGAGCAGTTGTTCCCTAACTGTCCACAAGAGGGCGCCAATAGACCATTAAACGTGACTGAGGCACATTTTCCAATGATTAAATGAATCAAGTAAAAGTAGTAAATAACTCGATGAAACGATCACGTTTATCCATGTAAAGTATTTACATTACGTGAATTAGGTATACTGAACATGAAAGTTAACTTAATCATCGACTATTATCAGTTACAACTCCAAAATCGTCCTTCACCCGCGATCTGAAATAACAAGACATTTACATCAATCAAACCAAATACACTTACTTTCTGTGCACGCACAACTAAATACATAAGCAGTGGTGTTGATCTGCATGCAAACGTAAGCAGATAACTTTAACTTTGCAGCGATTTTAGATCGGTCCTTCTCCAAGTCCCGCCCATTAAAGTGACGATGCAAATGCGTATTAGTCAGCAGCAGAATGTTCCAGAAGCCTTTTGAACAAATACAGATAAATCGAATTTAATTAAAGCTCATTATATGAAAGTTTGAAGTATTATAGCCCACTCGGCTTGAACTACTCAACAGCTTCATCCACACAGGCTGTTAGAGCCCTCGACTCCAGTCACTTTACATGGACATGATTAGATCAGATTAAACAGGGAGGGTGAATAGTACATTTCCATACACAAACACAAGCTTTTTGTCAGGAATGCCCGTGCGGTCACTGATCCATCAATGTAAAAAAAAGTGATGTAAAATTATAATTTTCGTAATTAGAAAAAAAAATACATACTAACATCCAGGAAAACTCCCGATCATAGATATATGTGTATATGTGTATATCTCTGGCTTTGGATGGCCACAGTCCTCCACTGTACCTTGGTCCCGCATTCATTTCAAAGGAGCGCTACCCTGTACCAAGATGGCGGCGCTATTGACGCATTCCGTCCAATAGACAGACCAAGCGACATCTAATGTATATATCTATGAGAAGCATACGCAGACGACGTTAGAGTATGGACATTCTGAAAGCAGATATATTAATCGAGATATTGCAAACACTATATCGCATTCAGATGATGGGATTAGAAGTTAAGTTCTGTTGGGTTCCAGCTCATAATGGAACAACAGGGAATGAGTTGGCAGACGAGGGCGCTAAAGAAGCTACAAGAAATCATGGAAATAAAATATACTAAAAGTGAGATGGAGGTTTTAATCAAGCCACTTTTAAAAATAGGTGGCAAAAACAATGGGAGGAAGGAAATGGGGGTGGTTGTTAAATATACAAAGAAATTTGGATAAAGGAAGAATAACAAGTAGAAGGAGGGAAGAGAGTATAATTTCAAGAATTAGATCTGGACCCACAGGAATCAACAGTACATTGTACAAAATGAAACAACATCAGACATGGAAAATGTGATTATTGTGGGCAAGAAGAAACCGCGGAGCATATTATTATAAATGTCCAAAGTACAATGGGGAAAGTATTTTAACTTTGAACTATGAATTTTACTTTGGTTAAAATGCTAAAAACAAGTCAGATGAGTACTGTATATAGTTTTTAATTCTTTTTTAAAAATGTCTAAATTAGATAAAATATTATAGATATAAGTGGTGTATGTTTTTTCTACTTTTCTAAAGATGGATAAAAAGTGCGATCATGGCCCACACTCCTAACCAGCAGGTGGCGGTTATGCACCCAGAAGTTGTATGCCAACCGCCAATAAAACTCATGAGAAGAAAAAGAAGCATACGCAGACGAAAATTCAGTGCTGTCACCAGAAGCACAACTGTGTGGGAGAATAAAAACAGGGCTATTGAGGTAAATAATCGAATCTTAAGTACTTAGTGAAGAATATTAATGTAGTTAAACTATGTTTTTGTTTCTCAGATACAATAAACATTTTTGCGTTCGCCCCTCTACCCGTCTAGGCGCTGTCTTATAAAACCGAAAGTAACATCACAGTACATCGCCATTTTGTCAAAAAATAAAATAGCTTTATTAATGTATTAGTAGCGAGATTTGTTGAGTTTGATGTTGTGATGGATCATCAAGGAGATCGAGATAAAGACCTGCCCTGGGATTTGCTTCAACACAGGTGAGTGTTACAGATACAACAGTTAAAAGTATCGATCATGTTCTAGTTGTTGTTTTTTTTTCGTGACGATAAGATCCCCGTCCATTATAATGTTAACGTTATATAGCTACAGCTAATCGTAATTCACACATAACGTTACTATATATATATATATATATATATATATATATATATATATATATGATTTAACGATGTTTGAATCATAAAAAGCGTTGACTGAATTTAGCGAGTTATGAGAGATTGTCAAATGTAAAAGGCCTGGGCCCGGTTGCTTATAAGCCCTTAAACTAAATCCCTTTTATAACATTAACTTGCATAAACTGTTATAACATACGGTTAAGATAATCTTTAGGTAAACTTAAGTTGCAAGAAAAAAACACAACCTGATATATGAATACATGCTATTTTATTATGTGAATCTAAGCTAATAGTGTACTTTGTGTTTATGTTTTTGTTTTAATGACAAAATTGCACCCTAATTTTTCATTATTAATTCACTAAAGAGATTAAATTGCATTTATGCAGCGCATTTCAGACCGAGAATATTCATTAAAAGATCTTAATCAACATTTTAATTAAGCAGCAGTTTTTTAAAAATCATGAATTTATGGATGTGAATTTAAGTTCTCTAAAACCATTAATCATGTTAATAGAGTGATTTAATTACCTGAATCAGCACATTCAAAAATCATGAATCTACGAGTATGCAAATTAGTTTGACTTGTTGTTTTCATCTTCAATATACAGACGAAGCTCTCCAGAATCCAGCTGTGTGTCTCTGCAGAGTGACCGGTCAATGGATCCTCCAATAAAGTTTAGTAAACACGCTGATCCTGAGTTAAGGTAAATGCTGTACTGAATGCTTTATTTTCTACTTTGGAAAATAGAAATGATTGTTCATTATAATTTCTCTAAAGAGATTAAATAGCCTGTATTGAGTGCATTTAGGACAGAGGTTATTCATTAAAAGATCTTAACATTAACAACACAGTTCAGTTATGCAGCAGTTAAAAATAAATCATGCATATTTTGATGAGCACTTGCTGTAAGGTAAAAAATATATATAATGAAAGAAAAGTTTTGAATGTAAGAGTGTGCAAATTCCTATGACTTGTTGTTTTCATTTTCAATATACAGACGGAGCTCTCCAGAATCCAGCTGTGTGTCTCTAAAGAGTGACCGGTCAATGGATCCTCCACTGAAGTTTAGTGAACACACTGATCTTGGGTTAAGGTATGTGCTGTACTGAACACTTTATCTTAATACACTTTCTATCTTGAAACAGAAAATTATTTATTCATAAGTAATCCTGTAACGAGATTAAACATGGCTTTCATTATATATGCTTGGGATGTGAATTACTGTTGTGCTTTATATAAAGTTTTTAGGGATTTTAAAAAGGCCTTGAATTTGGTGTTCATGAAAGAGTGGAAACTCTGGAATTCCTATGACTTGTTGATTTCATTTTCAATATACAGGCGGAGCCCTCCAGAATCCAGCTGTGTGTCTCTGAAGAGTGACCGGTCAATGGATCCTCCACTAAAGTTTAGTGAACACGCTGATCTTTTTTTAAGGTATGTGCTGGACTATAGCAGTTCTTATATCACTCACTCCACACCCAAAACATGTACACAAGCTGCTACATGTCTAATACACAACTCTAACAAAAATCTGTAATAAGGTTGATGGCTCCCTGGCCATCGAGAAGGAGGAGGCGGAGAACCGACAAACTTTTAAAAAAGAAAACAAACAGGCGGCAGCTATTCACAGAGACTACCGCCAAATCGAAAGCAAAACAAACAGGTGGCAGCTCCTCATGGAGACTACCTCAAAACCGAAAGCAAAACATAAAGTGTCCTGGCTTGGTCTTCTCTCATCTTCCACTGCTGTCTCTCCTTCTTTATTATCCAGAGCTCCTCGATGCTATTAACAAGCTATTGTCAATCAAGTTATTCTCACAAATGATTGGTTTAGCTTGAATTATATGATTGTTAGCTCGACTGTTTTAAGCACATTTTGTTAAGTGTAGATTCTTTAGTCTCTGAATGCATGATATTTAGTCATGTGTTGTGACTTTAGTCTGCTCTTTTCTAAACATTTAAGGGTGCTTTCACACTAGCACTTTTGGTCCGTACCCGGGTTCGTTTGACGTCATAGTAAGATACGTTTAGCTAGTGTGAATGTGTCTTCTGAACTCTAGTGCGCACCCACGAACCATACCCGAGTCTGCCTGAAAGAGGTGGTCTGGGGTACGGTTAATGTGAACTCTGCTTCACTTCTGGTATGAATGCAATTGTACCAAATAACGGAAGTGAACCGCCAACTGTACAACAAACTATCGGCGCGTGCGTGCGTGCGTGCGTGCGTGTGTGTCACGTATGGTACCTTGTTGACAAACGGGACTGAGCCAGGGCAAACACAGTGATAATTTCTGCTTGTCTCCTCCAAAAACAGCTTCAGCAGACACTGTGTGATGTTCTGAACGTGGACACGAGTCGCTTTCTGTATGTCCAAAACCAAAAGATTCAGTAAAAGCAGAAAGACCGCGATGTGCGAATGCTTTTTCATTTCGCCACTTTGCTTTTGTGACTGTCACCTAGCAGCAGCCGTAAACAAAACAGCAGCTCCATGACGCAAGCGTATCGGGGTTCAAAAGCAAAGAGACAGTGTGAACACAAACCAACCGAGAAAGTGGCAAGGGGGGCCACTCGAACATTTGGTACGGTCCAGACAATTGGACCAAGTGTGAAAGCACCCTATAACATGCACTTTCCAGTCCTTCTGAGTTTATTATATAAAATAAAACATTTCCGTAACACAGTGTACTACAAACCATGTGTTTAATATTCTTTTATGTTTCAAGTTAAGAATGAAAAACTGGTATATATTATTGTTTTAGGCAGAAATTGTAATGTTTTTTTTCTGAGACTGGCTGCTTGTTTGATTGAAATATTTTAATGTCCCCGTGTGTCTCATTTTAGTTCATTACAGAAATTGAGATTTGAATCCAGCTGTGCGTCTCTGAAGAGTGAGCGGTCAATGGATCCTCCAATAAAATTTCGTAAACACACCCGTACTAGATTTAGGTAAGTGCCGTATTAAACAGTGTATTGTATTTTATTACATTTTCTGTCTTGGAGCAGAAAGAATAGTTTCGTATTAATTCTGTAAAGAACCAAAAAATTCTATATGCAAAGCTTTTAGAGAATATTCATTATAAATGGCCATTGGACTCAATGCACTGTTAGTGTATAAAGCAGCTGAAAATCTTCCAGTAAAAGGCCTGACATGACTTTATATTCAATTGGTTGTGGTTTCTTGAGCAGCAATGACTGTAATATAATCTGAAGCCAGTGAGCTAAACAGATCTGAACATTCATTCAGTTGTTCAAACATAAAGTGAGATGAAAAGAGATTTAAATCCAAGCGCCATGAGGAGAACCAGCTAATCACGGAAAACTCATTGAAATTACTGAGATAAAGTAAATTTTTTAAGAGGTGTTGCGCAGCAGTTTGCCTGCCTAATATTGTGAAGAACAGATATTTATAATAAAAGAACTTTAATTTTAATCAGCTCTTTGCAAAAGTCTTGAATGTAGGAGCAAATTACTTTAACAGGTTTTCATCTTCAATATACAGGCGGAGCTCTCCAGAATCCAGCTGTGTGTCTCTGCAGAGTGACAGGTCAATGGATCCTCCACTGAAGTTTAGTGAACACGCTGATCTTGGGTTAAGGTAAGTGCTGTACTGAATGCTTTATTTTCTACTTTGGAAAATAGAAATGATTGTTCATTATTATTTCTCTAAAGAGATTAAATAGCCTGTATTGAGTGCATTTAGGACGGAGGTTATTCATTAAAAGATCTTAACATTAACAACACAGTTCAGTTATGCAGCAGTTAAAAATAAATCATGCATATTTTGATGAGCACTTGCTATAAGGTAAAAAATATATATAATGAAAGAAAAGTCTTGAATGTAAGAGTGTGCAAATTACTTTGACTTGTTTTCATCTTCAATATACAGGCGGAGCTCTTCAGAATCCAGTTGTGTGTCTCTGAAGAGTGACAGGTCAATGGATCCTCCACTAAAGTTTAATGAACACGCTGATCTTTTGTTAAGGTATGTGCTGTACTGAACACTTTATCTTAATACACTTTCTATCTTGAAACAGAAAATTATTTATTCATAAGTAATCCTGTAACGAGATTAAACATGGCTTTCATTATATATGCTTGGGATGTGAATTACTGTTGTGCTTTATATAAAGTTTTTAGGGATTTTAAAAAGGCCTTGAATAGGGTATATGCCAAGCAAGTGTTGTTCCCATGCTGATAAACTTCCGGTGACCTGTTATTGTCAGTATTTTTCTATTTTATACAGTTCCTTTTACAGCATCGATGTTGTAATGTAATTACAATATCATCAGTTAAATAGACTCTGGCATTCATTTAGTTGTTCAAGCGTAAAATGAGACAAGAAGCCGTTTACTCGTACTTGCCTGTCAGAATTGGCGGGCTAGCGCAGAAGCTCCATTGAACATATTGGGGAAAAATAAATGCTCATATTATAAAAACATGGCGGGGGAAATGTGATTTAATGCAGTGCATCTTTTACAACCTGAGAACCACTTTATAACAGATATCACTCAGCCAGTGGAGATCGTTGATTTTTAAAGATAACAGACCTTAAACGTACCGATTTTGCAATGGCATACACTTCACCGGAAGCGGTTAACCCAGGTTACCGGCAAATTAAAAGTCCTATTAGCATGCTTTGGCATATACCCTATTTGCTGTTCATGAAAGAGTCGGAGCCCTTCAAATTCCTATGACTTGTTGTTTTCATCTTCAATATACAGGCGGAGCTCTTCAGAATCCAGCTGTGTGTCTCTGCAGAGTGAGCGGTCAATGGATCCTCCAATAAAGTTTAGTGAACACACTGATCTTGGGTTAAGGTGTGTGCTGTACTGAACACTTTATCTTAATACACTTTCTATCTTGAAACAGAAAATTATTTATTCATAAGTAATCCTGTAACGAGATTAAACATGACTTTCATTATATATGCTTGGGATGTGAATTACTGTTGTGCTTTATATAAAGTTTTTAGGGATTTTAAAAAGATCTTGAATTTGGTGTTCATGAAAGAGTGGAAACCCTGGAATTCCTATGACTTGTTGTTTTCATCTTCAATATACAGGTGGAGCCCTCCAGAATTCAGCTGTGTGTCTCTGAAGAGTGACTGGTCAATGGATCCTCCACTAAAGTTTAGTGAACACGCTGATCTTTTTTTAAGGTAAGTGCTGGACTATAGCAGTTCTTATATCACACTCTCCACACCCAAAACATGTACACAAGCTGCTACATGTCTAATACACAACTCTAACAAAAATCTGTAATAAGGTTGATGGCTCCCTGGCCATCGAGAAGGAGGAGGCGGAGAACCGACAAACTTTTAAAAAAGAAAACAAACAGGCGGCAGCTATTCACAGAGACTACCGCCAAATCGAAAGCAAAACAAACAGGTGGCAGCTCCTCATGGAGACTACCTCAAAACCGAAAGCAAAACATAAAGTGTCCTGGCTTGGTCTTCTCTCATCTTCCACTGCTGTCTCTCCTTCTTTATTATCCAGAGCTCCTCGATGCTATTAACATGCTATTGTCAATCAAGTTATTCTCACAAATGATTGGTTTAGCTTGAATTATATGATTGTTAGCTCTACTGTTTTAAGCACATTTTGTTAAGTGTAGATTCTTTAGTCTCTGAATACATGATATTTAGTCATGTGTTGTGACTTTAGTCTGCTCTTTTCTAAACATTTAGTGTTTAAGGGTGTTTTCACACTAGCACTTTTGGTCCGCACCCGGGTTCGTTTGATGTCATAGTACGATACGTTTAGCTAGTGTGAATGTGTCTTCTGAACTCTAGTGCGCACCCAGGAACCATACCCGAGTCTGCCTGAAAGAGGTGGTCTGGGGTACGGTTAATGTGAACTCTGCTTCACTTCTGGTATGAATGCAATTGTACCAAATAACGGAAGTATCGGCGCGTGCGTGCGTGCGTGTGTGTGTGTGTGTGTGTGTGTGTGTGTGTGTGTGTGTGTGTGTGTGTGTCACGTATGGTACCTTGTTGACAAACGGGACTGAGCCAGGGCAAACACAGTGATACTTTCTGCTTGTCTCCTCCAAAAACAGCTTTAGCAGACACTGTGTGATGTTCTGAACGTGGACACGAGTCGCTTTCTGTATGTCCAAAACCAAAAGATTCAGTAAAAGCAGAAAGACCGCGATGTGCGAAGGCTTTTTCATTTCGCCACTTTGCTTTTGTGACTGTCACCTAGCAGCAGCCGTAAACAAAACAGCAGCTCGATGACGCAAGCGTATCGGGGTTCAGAAGCAAAGAGACCGTGTGAACACAAACCAACCGAGAAAGTGGCAAGGGGGGACACTCGAACATTTGTACGGTCCAGACAATTGGACCAAGTGTGAAAGCACCCTATAACATGCACTTTCCAGTCCTTCTGAGTTTATTATGTAAAATAAAACATTTCCGTAACACAGTGTACTACAAACCATGTGTTTACTATTCTTTTATGTTTCAAGTTAAGAATGAAAAACTGGTATATATTATTGTTTTAGGCAGAAATTGTAATATGTTTTTTTTCTGAGATTGGCTGCTTGTTTAATTTAAATATTTTAGTGTTTAATATTTTAAACAGTGTATTGTATTTTATTACATTTTCTGTCTTGGAGCAGAAAGAATAGTTTCGTATTAATTCTGTAAAGAACCAAAAAATTCTATATGCAAAGCTTTTAGAGAATATTCATTATAAATGGCCATTGGACTCAATGCACTGTTAGTGTATAAAGCAGCTGAAAATCTTCCAGTAAAAGGCCTGACATGACTTTATATTCAATTGGTTGTGGTTTCTTGAGCAGCAATGACTGTAATATAATCTGAAGCCAGTGAGCTAAACAGATCTGAACATTCATTCAGTTGTTCAAACATAAAGTGAGATGAAAAGAGATTTAAATCCAAGCGCCATGAGGAGAACCAGCTAATCACGGAAAACTCATTGAAATTACTGAGATAAAGTAAATATTTTTTTAAGAGGTGTTGCGCAGCAGTTTGCCTCCCTAATATTGTGAAGAACAGATATTTATAATAAAAGAACTTTAATTTTAATCAGTTCTTTGCAAAAGTCTTGAATGTAGGAGCAAATTACTTTAACGGGTTTTCATCTTCAATATACAGGCGGAGCTTTCCAGAATCCAGCTGTGTGTCTCTGAAGAGTGACCAGTCAATGGATCCTCCACTAAAGTTTAGTAAACACACTGATCTTGGGTTAAGGTATGTGCTG
This sequence comes from Danio rerio, assembly GCF_052040795.2. Classification (NCBI taxonomy): domain Eukaryota; kingdom Metazoa; phylum Chordata; class Actinopteri; order Cypriniformes; family Danionidae; genus Danio; species Danio rerio. The sequence goes on from NC_141021.1 coordinate 57,554,130, forward strand.
TACTGAACACTTTATCTTAATACACTTTCTATCTTGAAACAGAAAATTATTTATTCATAAGTAATCCTGTAACGAGATTAAACATGGCTTTCATTTTATATGGTTGGGATGTGAATTACTGTTGTGCTTTATATAAAGTTTTTAGGGATTTTAAAAAGGCCTTGAATAGGGTATATGCCGAGCTAGTGTTGTTCCCATGCTGAAACTTCCGGTGACCTGTTATTGTCAGTATTTTTCTATTTTATACAGTTCCTTTTACAGCATCGATGTTGTAATGTAATTACAATATCATCAGTTAAATAGACTCTGGCATTCATTTAGTTGTTCAAGCGTAAAATGAGACAAGAAGCCGTTTACTCGTACTCGCCTGTCAGAATAGGCGGGCTAGCGCAGAAGCTCCATTGAACATATTGGGGAAAAATAAATGCTCATATTATATAGACATGACGGGAAAATTTTAATTTATTGCAGTTCGTCTTGTACAACCTGAGACCCACTTTATATCAGATATCACTCAGCCAGTGGAGATCGCTGATTTTTAAAGAAAACAGACCTTAAACGTGCCGATTTTGCAATGGCATACACTTCACCGGAAGCAGTTAACCCAGGTTACCGGCAAATTAAAAGTCCTATTAGCATTCTTCGGCATATACCCTATTTGGTGTTCATGAAAGAGTCGGAACCCTGGAATTCCTATGACTTGTTGTTTTCATCTTCAATATACAGGCGGAGCTCTCTAGAATCCAGCTGTGTGTCTCTGAAGAGTGACCGGTCAATGGATCCTCCAATAAAGTTTAGTGAACACACTGATCTTGGGTTAAGGTAAGTGCTGTACTGAATGCTTTATCTTAATACACTTTCTGTCTTAAAACAGAAAAATAATCTATTCATAATTAATCCTGTATCGAGATTAAATGGCCTGCACTGTGCATTTCAGACAGAGGGTATTCAATAATAGATCTTAATTAACAGTTAAATTAAGCAGCAGCTAAAGAAAAATCATGACTGTTTGAATGAGGACATGCTGTAAGTTCTTCAAAAGCATAATTCATTTTAATAGAGTGGTTTGGTGACCTGAATCGGCATATTACAAATATTACAAATGTTATGAATGTAAGAGTGTAAATTCAGGATTTCAACGCGTCTTGAAAGGTTTTGAATTTCAGACATATGAATTCAAGGCCTGGAAAGTACTTAAAAACAAACCTAGGTCATTGAAAGTGATTGAATCTAAAGTTTATGGTGATGTTTTAACAATTGTACTGTGCTGCTTTCAAAAACTGAATGAAAAACTTTCTTCATTTGTAGAATTTAAAAATCTTACATTCAAGTTTTTTCAAGAATTATGACAAATAATGCACATTTTATCAAAATTTCAGAAACCTGTCTAAATATTCCCATTATTGAATTCAACAAATTGTATTAAAGTTCTGTGAACAAGAATCTTTAAAACAGTCCACTTTTGAAAATGACATTCAAAACATCATTACTGACATTTTAATGTAAATATTAAGTGTAAGTGAAATGTTAAGTACAATATGGGCTTTTATGGTGCTTTATATGCTGGGGATGTGAATTACAAAGGTGCTTTATTTAAATCTTTATTTAAAATTATTAGTGATTTAAAAAGGCCTTGAATTTGGTGTTGATGAAAGAGTGGGAACCCTGGAATTAATATCACATGTTGTTTTCGTCTTCAATGTACAGACTGAACCCTCCAGAATCCAGCTGTGTGTCTCTGAAGAGTGACCGGTCAATGGATCCTTCTCTAAAGTTTAGTGAACACACTAATCCTGAGACTAGGTAAGCAGTAGTCCAATTTTTTGTCTAAGTAAATGAAAAATGATCATTGTTTCTTGAATGTTGTATAATGCCCAAATATGCTAGCTGTGTACAACCAGAGTCAGATGCAGATGCAGTCACTGGAGTGCACAGGAGTAAATCACTTACTGGATCTTCCCAATTCAATTTGGTTTACATTTGACTCTCAAACTATTTTTCTGTTGAGGCCTGATGTCATAAGCTCAAAAAGATGATTTAAAGTTAAATGAGCATTGAGCACATTAAAACAGGATGGTGCTGTCACAGTAATTTTATGTGTCCCTGTATTTATGATTCAGGGTGTAATGAAACTGGATGTAATAAAATGGCATATGATTAATTTATATTCAGTTTATGATCAGAAGTTTTTTTGCATTAATATTCAGTTAGTCTGCAATTAATTATTGTTGAAGTGTCTGACTCTGATTTTACATCATTTTTATTTTTATTTCAGTTTAGTCCAAATGCAAAAATCAAAGTCCAGCATTGTGTCTGTGAGGTATGACCAGTCCATGGACCCTCCACAAAACTATAGAGTACACACTATATATAGGTAAACCATACCTGTCAACATTGGGATGTGAAAATAAGGGATATGCCCAAGATAATAGGGCAGAACCCCAACCCACCCTAAAAAAAAAATCCAAATTACTAAATATGTTCTTCTGGGGCTGTTTCATTGTAAATAAACAGGTAAACGGTCAGTAATATTTTTTTATATTGCGTAAAATATTTATTTATATTCACAAAAAAATTTCGCGTGCACAAAATAAAAATACATTTTCATAAAATACGTTTTTATAACTGCAGGGCCGTTGTGGTCCAGTGGTTAGCACGTTGGATTACCATACCTTTAGATCTGATTCTAAAGCAGCTGTTGTCTTGAAAAAGAAATGATAGTGTAATTAGAAACTGAATGAAACTGAAAAAAAAGATATTTACTCAGGTGAAGATACAATAAATAAGAAGAGCGGAGCTGCGGCAAAATAATGGATAAAAAGATTGAGGCTATGGTCAAATAAATAAATAAATAATTTTTTTTAAAAAGTGCAACTGCGACTTCTGCTTTCTCCCTTCGCCATGCTGGAGAGGAACAGTCTGCGCAAATGAAGCGTAGAGTTGGTGTCATTGACTACAGCTCTCATCTGATTGGCTGAAAGTACGAGTTGCCCTGACTCTGCCAGGAAAGTCTCAAAAATACACACACACGTATCCAGGGGGAGTCGTACGTGAAAGAGGATTTGCACATTCTCATTCAGGATGAACTCGCAAGTTTTAAACATTCAAAACTTTTTGTACACTCGTATACATTTGCAAATGGTGTTTTGCATTTGTGAAACGGATTTTATAAAAATGTATTTTTATTTTGTGCACGTGAAATTTTTTTTGTGAATATAAATAAATATTTTACATTTTATGCAGGTGAATTTGGCTACGCATGTGTACATCGTGTCTTTTGCGTGAATTTCTTTTAAGACTTATCTGATTCCATAGGATCCTGGCACCTCTGTTCCATGTCATTTTTCCTATTGTGTTGATTGAGCTGATGGTGTTTAGGGTAAAACTTCATGCGGTTTTCTCTTTGAGCTACAAGAGTACTGCATTTCTCACACTTCAGCCAGACCTTTTGGCTTTTACTGCCTCTATTTCTGATGTTGTTACACCTCATGTGTAAATTATAAAGCACATGCTGGTATTAAGAGTGTAGAGTTCCTAAACTAAAGATCTCTTCTGGGTTCCCACAGGTCATGGAAATCTGGAGATATCTTTTATTTTATTCCAGGCATAGAAATCAGGGAATTTTTATTTTTTGTCCACATAAAGGTTGTCATTATACTTTAATTCAATACCAATCGATGCTGAAATTAAAAAAATGTCAATTTCCCACTAACATTTAAGTGCTGTCGAGCACGTTCTTCACCACTGCTGATTTGCCATTCTGTTCATGTGCTCAACAGAAATGACCATGATTGGCTGTGAAGCTCATCAGTTCACCAAACTCATCACTGTTTACTTAGTGTAACCACAGATACAGGGACACTGAAGTGTTTTAAAGCCGTGATTCATCAGCGGATCACTCGTATGTCAGCATCGTATGTCATCATCTGATTGATGTGACTTTAAAACACTCTACTGTCCCTGTCTCTGTGGTTACACTCAGTAAAGAGCGGTGAGTTTGGTGAACTGACGGTCATTTCTGTTAAGCACAATGGCAAACTGACTTTTTAAAATTCTTTTTAGGTCATAGAAATTCAGCATTTAGCCAGTGAAAATCAGGAAAAAGAATTTGTTATTTGGATTTGAGTGAGAATCCTGTCTTTTTTAAAAAAATCAAATGTACTTGATGCAGCATCAGCAACATGTGTTTTCTCATCTTACAGCCATGACCATCTACATGCTGAAGCCCTCCAGACATTCAGATCAAATCTGCTGAAGAAGTTTCAGTGTGTGTCTGAGGGAACAGCGAGAAATAAACCCCCAACACTGCTGAATGAGATCTACACAGAGCTCTACATCACAGAGGGAGACAGTGGAGAGATCAATAATGAGCATGAGGTGAGACAGATCGAGACTCAATCCAGGAGATCAACAACAGAGGACACACCGATCCAATGCAGAGACATCTTTACAGCTTTACCTGGACAACACAAAGCCATCAGAACTGTGCTGACGAAGGGAGTCGCTGGCATCGGGAAAACAGTCTCTGTGCAGAAGTTCATCCTGGACTGGGCTGAAGAGAAGGAGAATCAGGACGTCCAGCTCATATTTCCACTTCCTTTCAGAGAGATCAACCTGATGAAGGACAGAACACTCAGTCTGGCAGATCTCCTGCATGTGTTTTTCCCTGAAACCAAAGAGATGGAGATATCCAGAGACGGATATAAAGTGTTGTTCATCTTTGATGGTCTGGACGAGTGTCGTCTGTCTCTGGACTTTAACAGTGGAGTGAAACTGTGTGATATTTCTGAATCGGCCTCAGTGGAGGATCTGCTGATGAACCTGATTGTGGGGAATCTGCTTCCCTCTGCTCTCATCTGGATCACCTCCAGACCAGCAGCAGCAGATCTCATTCCCTCTGCGTTTGTCCATCGACTGACGGAGGTACGAGGCTTCACTGACCCTCAGAAGGAGGAATACTTCAGGAAGAGGATCAGAGATCAGAGACTGGCTGATAAAATAATCCAACATCTGAAGTCCTGCAGGAGCCTCTTCATCATGTGCCACATCCCAGTGTTCTGCTGGATCTCAGCCACTGTTCTGGAGGACATGATGAGGAGAACAGATGTAGGAGAGATTCCCAAGACTCTGACTGAGATGTACACACACTTCCTGATCTTTCAGACCAGCATCAGACATGAGAAGCACTATGAGAAGAAGCTGAAGGACGAGGAGATGATCCTCAAACTGGGGAAACTGGCTTTCCGGCAGCTGATGAAAGGCAACCTGATCTTCTATAAGGAGGACCTGAGAGAGTGTGGCATTGATGAGAGCGAAGCCTCCGTTTACTCAGGATTGTGCACTCAGATCTTCAGAGAGGAGCTGGGCTTGTTTCAGGGGAAAGTCTTCTGCTTTGTTCATCTGAGCATTCAGGAGCATCTCGCAGCTCTTTATGTGCTGCTTTCATTCCTGCTGTACGAGAGAGATGAGCTTGGTGAAAACTTCAGATCAACACATCCACATGAGTTCACATGTCACACAGTCTATGAGCTGCACCAGAGAGCTGTGGACAAGGCTCTGCAGAGCAGAAATGGACATCTGGACCTCTTCCTCAGATTTTTTCTGGGTCTCTCATTGAAATCTAATCAGACACTCCTGAAAAATCTTCTAACACAAGTTGGAAACATCTCATACAGTGAAGAGGAAACAGTCGAGTACATTAAAATAAGAATCAAACTGAATCCTTCACCAGAGAAATCCATCAACCTGTTCCACTGTTTAAATGAACTGGGTGATCATTCTCTCATCAGTGAAGTCCAGAAGTATGTCAGATCTGGAGATCTTTCAGGCAGCAGATTGTCCTCCTCTCAGTGGTCAGCCGTGGTCTTTGTGTTGTTGACTTCAGAGCAGTTGGATGAGTTTAATTTAAGCAAATATTTAACAGACTCAGAATACCAGACAGAAACACAAAAGCTCCTGACACCTGATGAAGTTCTTCAGAAGCTCCTGCCTGTAGTTGAAGCCTCCAGATCAGCTGTGTAAGTAGCACCAGAGAGATTGTGTGTGTGTGTGTGTGTGTGTGTGTGTGTGTGTGTGTGTGTGTGTGTGTGTGTGTGTGTGTGTGTGTGTGTGTGTGTGTGTGTGTGTGTGTGTGTGTGTGTGTGTGTGTGTGTGTGTGTGTGTGTGTGTGTGTGTGTGTGTGTGTGTGTGTGGTTTGACAATGAAACAAACTTGTATTGATATTACACAGGCATTACAAGGAGAAAGTGACTTGTGAGGACATTGCCGTCACTGTTAAATCAAAAAGCTTGATACTGAATGAGTTTGTTAGTTTTTGTTTAGAGAAAGGAAAATTTGCAGTTTTCTATAAGTGGTGGGGTTAGGTGTAGGATTGAGGTAAAGTGGTGAACTTCCTGACTTCCATTGACTTTCCTGATCATTTTATTTCTACTGTTGAAGTCAGTGTGTACCATCAGCCAGCATTCTACATAATATCTTCTTTTGTGTTTGTAAGGCTTGAATCTTTCGCTTGAATCTGTTTTTCTGAATTAATAATCAAGAACAGAAAGCAGTTGAAGGATAGCGTGTTTTTAAATCAATATTTATCTGACTCCACTGTAGAGATGTTCATTTCTGTTCAGTTTGCCAGCCGACAACTGCCACATTTTAACTGAATATTAACCGTTAGCTGGTCAGATTAATATTAAATTATTATTTTAAAAAATATAATAATAATAATAATTGACGTGTCTATTTTGTGTCTGACACAATAAATATTGCAGTTTAAAATACTGATTTATTTCAACATGAGAACATATTAACAACCGAAAATCTTCAGTCACCTGAGCCCGGTGTTTCAAAAGTGATCCATTAGGATTTTGTATAAGGGATTGGATCAAATCTTGAAAATGGGTTTTTCAAAAGAAAAAACAGATTACATATTCGGATTAGATCACGATATATCCAATCTTGGTTTTGGTCCGGATCAAACCTTTTAAAAACCGGGCCCTGCAGTGTTTCAAACAGCATAGAAACAGAATAAACTAAATAAAAAGAATAAAATAAATATTCCTGCTCCAGATATTTTCACTTAAATGACAAAATTAGATTACATAATGAAAACACTGACTAATCCTTTTAAACCGGTGTAGGCTGTTTTTACCCCATCAACTTTTTTTTTTTCTTCAGACAAATAAAAATATCAGGCTACCTCAAATTAATCGCTCCACTGGAAATTTACATTTAAATAATGCTCTGCTGTTATGCTTATATCATAAACCTCTGTCTACATTTTTAATAGAAAAAAGGTTGGTCTGTTGGTTCACTAAATCATCACAATTATAGGCTATTTGTTGTGTTTATGAGCGATGCCGGAGCGCGCTCTGATGGAGAGAAAACCCAGACGCTTCGACTTGTGGCCGGCTTGTTTGCAGAGCAGAGCACATTTCATGAAGTTTTGTTTTGCGCTTCTTTCTCCAATTGTGCAAATAAACGGAGGTGTTTATGATGCGGATCCAGGACAGAAACAATCAGCATCAGTTCTGGTTTGACATCAACTTGTCTGTGTTGAACTGTGACCAGCAATATTCTATTATATATATATATATATATATATATATATATATATATATATATATATATATATATATATATATATATATATATATATATATATTTAATAGCTGAAATTTGAGGAAGAAGCAATGAAAAGTTACACAGGTTTGCAAACCCACTTAAAGTTACAAATAACGGTGCAGATGCGAGTAATCATGTGGTGAATGTTGATCCGACAGCTGAGATCAACCGAGTGTTTTGGAGAGAGTGCTGAAAGGTCCGAATCTTGATGCGCAAATGGCTGCTAAATGTAAAATCTAACACTGTATACATTATAGCCAAATAAGCTCGCCTTTACTAAGCTGACTCGCCTGAAAAATGTAAAATGAGTGCATAACAAGACTAAGCATTTAAAACAACTTAAACCGAAACCAAAACTTTTAAAGAGTGACAGAAGTAAGACTTTTCTTGTCTGATCTTTCTGTTTATTAAATTAAAATGCATATGAAACAATAGTGCACAATAGATATTTCTTACTGCAATTCTTTATTTTTGTTTGATGCAAGCCATGCATTTATTTGTAACAGCAGGACATTTATAGCAGATTCAAGCATTCAAGCACATTCAAGGCAGCATGATCATGAGAAAAGCAATTCATTGATAGTATTGTCATCATCATTATCGTTAGTATTCTATAATTATTAGACATTCATATCATTAAAGTATATATATCAATTACATCAACAAGTCATAACAGAATTAAATTGTTTTTCTGGTTTTTGTTAGTCCTGATTGATGTTGTTTTTGAATACAATAAATCTGTTAATATACAATTTGCAGTTAGGAGTTAGGAGCGCCGGTGCTACCAAGTAAAAAAAGTTTAATTTCAAGCACTGCATTAGACAAATACAATTTTTTATTCTTGTTTTTATTTATTTATTCATTGTTCTGTAAGTTATTTACAGTGTAAAAGTATTACTTATGTTTAAATGTAAAAAAAACTACTTATTTTTAAGCACAAAGAAAGAAATGGACTGTTGTTTATTTTTGATATTATTCTGTGCTGTATTAATTGGTTACTGAGCAGCAATAAATAACTCTTTAAAATATTTTCATGTGGTTTTTCTAAACTAGTTGTGTTTTGAGATTAATGAATACATAATAATTGTGATAATCATGAAACCGTGATTATTTCTCAGACTATAATCGTACAACCAAAATCTATAATTGTTGCATTTAGGGATGCTCATTTCAGTTAATTTTGTTAACCGACAACCGCCGCTCATTAATCGGTTATTAAAGGTTAACTGGTCAGATTACTATTAATTTTATTAAAACAAATTGACGTGTCTATTTTGTGTCTGACATATTAAATATTGCATAAAATACTTATTTATTTTTATATGCTAGCATATTAATAATAGAACAATACAACAGAGCATTTTTACGCACCTGCAGTGTTTAGCACAGAAGAACAGAATAAACTAAATAAAATGAATAAAATAAATGGGACTGCCCTAAATTATTTTCCACTTAAATAATTAATTTATATTACAAAACGAAAACACTGACTGATTCTTTTTAATAACCGGTATGGGCTGTTTTTTTCCAATCATATTTTTGTCTTCCGTCAAATAAAATAGCAGACTTCCTCAAATCGCTTGCTCCACGGAAAATATGCATTTATTTAATGCCCCTCTTGTATTATTATAATCACAAAACCTTTTACATTTTTAATAGAAATCATTATTTTAAAGATTATGTCTTGCTATATGGTTTCCTTTCTCTCCATCGCGGCTCAAGTGCGCGCGCTGCGTGATGAAAAGACAATGACAACGCGCGCATATGTTGACTTTTTGTAAACAGTTTTGTTGTTTAAATATGATATTGCATTAATGTGCATACATGCATTATATGCTGTAAAATAAAAGGTAAAGCCTATTTGTTGCATTTATGATGCAGATCCAGGTCAACATCAACGCTTTTTTTTTTTGGCATCAACACGTCTGTTTCAAACAGCAATATTCTTCCCTTTTGCTTCTTTGGCAAATGTGTCTGTAGGCACGGGTTATACGTTATCGTCCCGCAAGTTAAATATGTCTTGCAGTTGAACAAGTGGCCGACCACAGCTAACGTGCTTTTTTCATTCCAAAAACGCAAGGCGCACCTCACTGCCTTTATGTTGACAAGGAAAAAAGAAGAGGAGAAACCGATGTCCTCTTATGAAACGACTGAATCAGCTGGGTTTCGATTGTGCAAAAGTGTTGCTGTCTATGTTGATAATTTTAATATTTAATACTATTGTGATATTCAAGATTTGTACATTTCATACAGCTCTGGATAACTTAAAACAGCGATTAGACCTTCAGAGCGGCAATAATGCGTCCTGAAGTAAAGCGAAACGGCTATAAACTCCAGCAAGATAAAGTGATTATATGCAGAGTCATACTTTTATTTATAAATAACTATAGAAACTGTGTTCATCTTAACTGAAAGCTTCTGCGTGTTTGCTGTCCTCACGCATCGCGCACCTGTCAGTCAGTCAGTCAGTCAGCACGTAACCCCAAAGGATTAAACAATAGCGCACAGCACTATACGGTTACAAAAAAGTTTGCGCTGTTATAATCCACTTACCTTTTAATACGTTTTGATGCGATTATAATCCGCTATTAAAAACAACAACAACAATGACTGAATGTTTTGAATGATAATGTAGCCGTGGATGGATGCATTTTGTTCCCCGCCATGGAAGAATGAATGAAGCGGAAACCAAGCTCTTTAAAAGTTCTCTGTAGTTGTCTTGACAACACAAACTGCTGCTCTGGGATGAGCCGCGTGCAAAAGATGCCCCTCTTAACGCAAAGGCACATTCAATCGGCCACTTATGCAGCCAAACTAAAAATATATAAAATAATAATTTTAATCGTTTAACTGATAGCATTAATCGGTCACAAACGCACCCTTTCAGTTAACGGTTAATCGATTATTTTGAGCATCCCTAGTTGCATTGCTATGAGTGGCTTACATAAAAACATCTGTATTTTTTAGGTAGTGTACTTTTTGTTTTGTTTTTATTCTTTCCATGATAAAAAATATAATTGTAGAGCAACCCATGTTCTGTAGTCATTAATATTTAACTTTAATAGGGAGAACTGTCCGAGATATGATCAAAAGCAAGTGATGCATCAAAGTTTGATTTAAAAAGTCTTGAATGATTATAAAAATCTTTATAATCACTAAAATAATTTATAAAAATAATTAGTTTAAAAATCTTGAACAATGTTAATGATGTGACGTAGTTCCAGAAACTTCCTACTTCTCTGTTTATCCGTCTGTCTTACTTTCTTTTGACTGCCTCTGCCGTTTTAAAGAACCTTGTCTGTTTGAGTTGCGCACGCAGTTAGCGTAAGTGTGTGATGCAGCACAAGGCAAAAGTATAAATCAGCCCTAAAATGTTTGTTTGTTTTTATCCTGTAGTTCAATGATGTATCATTACTGTTCCGTTTGAATACATTTATTTACCACTTTTGTGATTTTTACATTTTCTCTTTGTGTGTGCGCGGGTTTTTGATATTGTGATATAGGTCTTAAATTTACTTAATGGTCTTAAAAAATTTTTTGACATTATGATATCTGCAGAAACCCTGAATTAACTATTAATAAAATAAAACACTGCAATAATACTCTAGAACTCTTCAACAGTAACATCACATTTTCTTATTTTATAATATTTATTTTTAACTTTTATTGATCACTTAATTGATTTTCCGCCATTAAATCATCAAGCTTGTGTGTTGTCAGGTTGTCATCTAGTGTATGTGCTGCTGGTTTTAGGCTGTACTCACACTAGACTATCTGAACCATGCCTGGGCACATTTGACCCCCATATCCCAATTAGTTTGACTAGTGTGAGTGCTCCAGACCGCACCTGGACATGGTTCAGGTCAATCGTGTCTAGTGTGAGTGCAGTCTTAGAGTGAAGTGTGTGTGTAAAAGAGTGTTTCAATTTCTCACAGCGGCTCGACTGACACTGAGTGAAGAATCAGTTTCACACTTTGCTTTAATCCTGCAGTGAATCTCAGATGTTTATAGTTTTATTGTGTGTTTTATAGTTGATCAGTCTAATAACTGTGATTGTGACACTATTGACCGTGAGATCCTTATTTCCAGTCTCGAGAATTTGGTGGGCATTCAGGGCTCTGCTCTTAAATGGTTTAGATCTTATTTGTCACACAGAAGCTTTGGTGTTAATGTTGGTCAGACCTTTTCATCCTCCAGACCCCTGACATGTGGAGTTCTGCAAGGGCCTATTTTTGGACCTTTATTATTTTCTTTATATATTTTACCTTCAGGGTCTATTTTTTGTAAATATGGGGTGGCTTTTCATTCTTATGCTGACGACACTCAGATTTATGTCCCTCTCAAAAGTAATGATAAAAATGGTCTTGACTTCTTTATGAGATGTCTAATCGAGGTTAAGACCTGGCTGCCGTCAACTATTTTACATTTCAATGAAGAAAAAACTGAGCTGATCTGGTTTGGTGATCCTAACCCTCTGCATTTATTAGGTTTTGGTGAGTTATCAGTTTATCACAAACCTGTTGTTGGAAACCTTGGGGTTTCAGCTTGATGAAGTCTGAAATTTAACAAACAGGTAAACTGAGTTGTTAAATCCAGTTTTTTCTATCTATGACTTGTTGCGAATGTGAAGTCGTTTCTCTTTTAATGACCTTCAGAAGGTGATCCATGCTTTTATTTTAGAAAGACTTGACAATTTCAGTTATCTATATGTGGGTATTAGTCAAAATGCCCTGAATAGATTGCAATTAGTCCAAAATGCGTCTGTGAGACTTCTGACAGGGACTCGCAAGTATGAGCACGTATCTCCAGTTGTCTCCTCTCTGGGCTGTTAGGTCACGGATTGATTTTAAATGATTAATTTTTGTTTTTAAATCCTTGAATGATCTGGCTCCACCTTATCAGACCTCCTACATGTGTATAATCCTGGTAGGGCACTAAGGTCTTCTGATCAGTTTATTCTTTCTGTAACAAGGTCCCGGTGTAATGCGAAGTGGGGATCGGGATTTAGCTGTTATCACACCAAAACTCTGGAACCGGCTTCCACCCCACATCAGACACGCTCCAACTCCATCTGTTTTTAAAACACTTCTGAAACTCCATCTTTCTTCTTTATCATTTGAGCCTTTTTAATGTTGAGGGCTTCACCTTATGTTTTAATTGTTATGTATGTGATGTAGGAATTATTTTAACTAGTATTGATTGTGTTCAGCACTTTGAGCATGTTGTGTTGTAAAAAATGTGCCATATAAATAACCAAACTAACTAACTAACTAACTAACTAACTAACTAACTAACTAACTTATTGTGTAATAAAAGCTCTCAACTATCTCAGTATAAACTTATTTAAGCTGCAAACTTCATATTCTGATCATCAAACACATCCACACACCAGTAAAGCAGATTCCTGATCATGATGTTCAGATCACAGTGATTCATATTCAAATATAATCAAACTAAAGTAAACAAACTCACTGAAACATGAAGCACACACAGATTACAGGTTTAACTGTGTAAAGTCTCTGTGTGTGTTGTTGATCTGCTGAACTGAGAGTGAAGAGTGTGTTGTTGTTCTGCAGGTTGGGTTATTGTGGCGTCTCAGATGAAGGTTGTGCTGCTTTGGCTTCAGCTCTGAGATCAAACTCCTCAAACCTCAGAGAACTGAATCTGTCTGATAATAATGTAGGAGATTCAGGAGTGAAGCTGCTCTCTGCTGGACTGAAGGATCCTCACTGTAAACTGGAGAAACTGTGGTAAGATCATACATTAATCTCAGCTGAAACAACATCAAGGGTTTACATGTGTTTATCAGTCTGATTCTCATTAGAGCTCTTGGTATTTGAGCCATGAAATATTACTGATAATGAACTATTAATAAAATAAAACACTGCAATAATACTCTAGAACTCTTCAACAGTAACATCACATTTTCTTATTTTACTGTATTTATTAAAATTTTTATTGATCACTTTATTTGATTTTCCGCCATTAAATCATCAAGCTTGTGTGTTGTCAGGTTGTCATCTAGTGTATGTGCTGCTGGTTTTAGGCTGTACTCACACTAGACTATCTGAACCATGCCTGGGCACATTTGACCCCCATATCCCAATTAGTTTGACTAGTGTGAGTGCTCCAGACCGCACCTGGACATGGTTCAGGTCAATCGTGTCTAGTGTGAGTGCAGTCTTAGAGTGAAGTGTGTGTGTAAAAGAGTGTTTCAGATTCTCACAGCGGCTCGACTGACACTGAGTGAAGAATCAGTTTCACACTTTGCTTTAATCCTGCAGTGAATCTCAGATGTTTATAGTTTTATTGTGTGTTTTATAGTTGATCAGTCTAATAACTGTGATTGTGTATTAAAAGCTCTCAACTATCTCAGTATAAACTCATTTAAGCTGCACACTTCATATTCTGATCATCAAACACATCCACACACCAGTAAAGCAGATTCCTGATCATGATGTTCAGATCACAGTGATTCATATTCAAATATAATCAAACTAAAGTAAACAAACTCACTGAAACATGAAGCACACACAGATTACAGGTTTAACTGTGTAAAGTCTCTGTGTGTGTTGTTGATCTGCTGAACTGAGAGTGAAGAGTGTGTTGTTGTTCTGCAGGTTGAGGTGTTGTGGCGTCTCAGATGAAGGTTGTGCTGCTTTGGCTTCAGCTCTGAGATCAAACTCCTCAAACCTCAGAGAACTGGATCTGACTGATAATAAAGTAGGAGATTCAGGAGTGAAGCTGCTCTCTGCTGGACTGAAGGATCCTCACTGTAAACTGGAGAAACTGTGGTAAGATCATACATTAATCTCAGCTGAAATAACATCAAGGGTTTACATGTGTTTATCAGTCTGATTCTCATTAGAGCTCTTGGTGTTTGAGCCACGAATATTACTAATAATGAACTATTAATAAAATAAAACACTGTAATAATGCTCCAGAACTCTTCAACAATAACATCACATTTTCTTCATTTAATCATTCATTTTCTTGTCGGCTTAGTCCCTTTATTAATCTGGGGTCGCCACAGCGGAATGAACTGCCAACTTATCCAGCAAGTTTTTTACGCAGCGGATGCCCTTCCAGCCGCAACCCATCTCTGGGAAACATCCACACACACATTCACACACACACTCATACACTTTGGACAATTTAGCCTACCCAATTCACCTGTACCGCATGTCTTTGGACTGTGGGGGAAATTGGAGCACTTAGAGGAAACCCACGTGAAGGCAGAGAGAACATGCAAACTCCACACAGAAATGCCAACTGAGGCGAGGTTCGACCCAGCGACCTTCTTGCTGTGAGGCTACAGCACTACCTACTGCGCCACATTATTGATCACTTAATTGATTTTCCGCCATTAAATCATCAAGCTTGTGTGTTGTCAGGTTGTCATCTAGTGTATGTGCTGCTGGTTTTAGGCTGTACTCACACTAGACTATCTGAACCATGCCTGGGCACATTTGACCCCCATATCCCAATTAGTTTGACTAGTGTGAGTGCTCCAGACCGCACCTGGACATGGTTCAGGTCAATCGTGTCTAGTGTGAGTGCAGTCTTAGAGTGAAGTGTGTGTGTAAAAGAGTGTTTCAGATTCTCACAGCGGCTCGACTGACACTGAGTGAAGAATCAGTTTCACACTTTGCTTTAATCCTGCAGTGAATCTCAGATGTTTATAGTTTTATTGTGTGTTTTATAGTTGATCAGTCTAATAACTGTGATTGTGACACTATTGACCGTGAGATCCTTATTTCCAGTCTCGAGAATTTGGTGGGCATTCAGGGCTCTGCTCTTAAATGGTTTAGATCTTATTTGTCACACAGAAGCTTTGGTGTTAATGTTGGTCAGACCTTTTCATCCTCCAGACCCCTGATATGTGGAGTTCTGCAAGGGCTTATTTTTGGACCTTTATTATTTTCTTTATATATTTTACCTTCAGGGTCTATTTTTTGTAAATATGGGGTGGCTTTTCATTCTTATGCTGACGACACTCAGATTTATGTCCCTCTCAATAGTAATGATAAAAATGGTCTTGACTTCTTTATGAGATGTCTAATCGAGGTTAAGACCTGGCTGCCGTCAATTATTTTACATTTCAATGAAGAAAAAACTGAGCTGATCTGGTTTGGCGATCCTAACCCTCTGCATTTATTAGGTTTTGATGAGTTATCAGTTTATCACAAACCTGTTGTTAGAAACCTTGGGGTTTCAGCTTGATGAAGTCTGAAATTTAACAAACAGGTAAATTGAGTTGTTAAATCCAGTTTTTTCTGTCGTTTCTCTTTTAATGACCTTCAGAAGGTGATCCATGCTTTTATTTTAGAAAGATTTGACAATTTCAGTTATCTATATGTGGGTATTAGTGTAAATGCCCTGAATAGATTGCAATTAGTCCAAAATGCGGCTGTGAGACTTCTGACAGGGACTCGCAAGTATGAGCACGTATCTCCAGTTGTCTCCTCTCTGGGCTGTTAGGTCACGGATTGATTTTAAATGATTAATTTTTGTTTTTAAATCCTTGAATGATCTGGCTCCACCTTATCAGACCTCCTACATGTGTATAATCCTGGTGTAACGGTGGCTGGTAATAATAATTCAGTTTAAATATAATTTGAATGAAGAAAAATAAAAATAAATTTCAAAAAAACAGTTTTAGTGGGTTTCGAACCCGGGCCCGTCTGCACCACGGTCCAACGCTAAACCGCTAGTCCACGTGACCACTAGGAAGTTTCAGATTTTCACGGCCCTTAATCTCACTCCCAGCAGACCTCAAACAAAAAAAAAAAAATTAGTTATCAATATTTTTAATTACACTTTGGGCGCCAGACAAGATTTCCTTGCCAAACACAAAAACATTTACTAATACCCTGGTTAGCCACAGCCGGCATTCAACCACCATACACAATGCAAAAGAAAAGGATAAATAATAACAACGCAACACACTTTAAATGAAATCAACTGTTGTATTTTTATCACACAGTACAACAAATATATTTTCTAAATAATAACTAATTCTTTTTTACCCCTGTTCAATCTTGGTTGAACGATTTTTAACAACAACAAAAAAAGAAATCACTGCTTAGATAAGTCAATAAAATAAAAGAAAGAAAACATCAAACAAACAATCAATCAAACAAACAATAATAACGTGTGGCTGAGGTAACAGAAACCAGAGAGAAAGATAAATGTAAAGAAGGTTTGTGAAATTGAGTAGCAATGGGTGTGGATTGTATGGGTGTATGAATGAATGTGAATGACCTAAATAACTGACCCGGCAAACAACGCTGATTCTGTACAGGTCCGCCTTGGCTTTCGATCCCCATAAGATCCTGCAGACCCCTCGCACTTAATCGCTTGTGTGGTTTTTCTGGTCAGCCTGTCCCCCATCACTTTCACACCACAGTATTTATCGCCACACCTCCATCTTCAAAGCCAACAGCTCTTCACCTTTGCATCTTTCTTGTTTCTCGTCTTTTTCTCTCCCCACGATTTCACCACCAACACACAAATAAAAAAAACAGCAAAGAAAAAAGCAACTCCAACAGCAGGGGTCCGTTCTTCGTACCTCGCTTAAATGATCTAAGATGATTTGGCAGATCCTGGATCTTTTAATCTTGATAACTGATCTCTCGCTAATTTGGTTCTTCAAACAAGTTCGCGAATCAGATTAGAATATCTGGATGAACTGATCTGAGATCGCTGCGTTTGTTGTTAAGGACAGATCTATCGATCCTCGAAATCATGATCAGCAATGCAACGATTGGCTGACGGCACAGCAGCGTAATGACATCATCTGATTAATATTCAATTATTCATGTGAGCAAAATTACATCAAATTAGCAGTAAACGGCTTGTTAAATATGACACGCAGTAACTTCACATTTGTTGTGAGCTGCAGGCTTTACTCTTTCATGTGTCAAGACAAGAGTATCATCATGTATTTCAGTGCATAGCAGTGTATTTAGTTCTTCATTTAGAAAAGATTTTCTTTATTATAGTAGTCGTTTTTTAATCGGTGTAAAGAATAACTGGTTCTTTCCAAAAGCATTTTGATATTGGTAAAGGCGTCTGCAACTTTTGTGAAGCATCACTGGCATATTAACTGTCAAAACATGTTTATGACTGCATAAATGTATTACTACTTTTAAAAAAAGTCACATATTGTGCATTTCTATTATACACAATTTGTACTAAAGCGATCTAAAAAGTTCATATCAATAAGTTTTCTCTTTGCACCACCAGGTGGCAGTCTTTGTACTTTCATTTCGAGGGTGCAGATTGCATAAGTTTTATTAATATGTATAACTTTATTAATTTTATTAATGACTATAACTTTTATATATATAGTTAAAAAATATGTACCATTTTCCCAAGTGTATATAACTTTTACTGTAAGAAAATATCAGAACTCGGTACATACTTTCTGTATTATCTTTGCTTGAACTGAGCCGATCTAATCCTGTTTATATGAATTGAACCTGCTCCCGATCAGGTTTGACCTAGCAGATCTGTTGCCATGACAACAACTCTCAGATCAGCTTTGAAGAACGAAACGATCCTGGATCGTGTCAAATCGTCAATATCCAAATCCAGCTAACTGAGTAATCCACGTACGTAGAACGGACCCCTGCTCTAACAACCACAACAACAGCCCGGAGCAACCCTCAACATCCCCTTTTATGGTCTTCTATTGTGTACCTGACCTTCCACTTCCTCCCGACCCCGGAAGTAAGGTTTTGGAAGCTCGACAGAGGGCAGAACAGAGCAGCGCCTCCTAGTGGCACTTTGAGAAAATGGGAGAGCATTTTATTCGCCACACTGGTAGGGCACTAAGGTCTTCTGATCAGTTCTGTATCAAGGTCCCGGTGTAAGCGAATTGGGGATCAGGCTTTTGCTGTTATCACAGCAAAACTCTGGAACCGGCTTCCACCCCACATCAGACACGCTCCAACTCCATCTGTTTTTAAAACACTTCTGAAACTCCATCTTTGTTCTTTATCATTTGAGCCTTTTTAAAGTTGAGGGCTTCGCCTTATGTTTTAATTGTTATGTATGTGATGTAGGACTTATTTTAACTAGTATTGATTGTGTTCAGCACTTTCGGCAATGTTGTGTTGTAAAAAATGTGCTATATATATAACCTAACTAACTAACTATGTAATAAAAGCTCTCAACTATCTCAGTATAAACTCATTTAAGCTGCAAACTTCATATTCTGATCATCAAACACATCCACACACCAGTAAAGCAGATTCCTGATCATGATGTTCAGATCACAGTGATTCATATTCAAATATAATCAAACTAAAGTAAACAAACTCACTGAAACATGAAGCACACACAGATTACAGGTTTAACTGTGTAAAGTCTCTGTGTGTGTTGTTGATCTGCTGAACTGAGAGTGAAGAGTGTGTTGTTGTTCTGCAGGTTGAGGCGTTGTGGCGTCTCAGATGAAGGTTGTGCTGCTTTGGCTTCAGCTCTGAGATCAAACTCCTCAAACCTCAGAGAACTGGATCTGACTGATAATAATGTAGGAGATTCAGGAGTGAAGCTGCTCTCTGCTGGACTGAAGGATCCTCACTGTAAACTGGAGAAACTGGTGTAAGATCATACATTAATCTCAGCTGAAACAACATCAAGGTTTTACATGTGTTTATCAGTCTGATTCTCATTAGAGCTCTTGGTGTTTGAGCCATGAAATATTACTGATAATGAACTATTAATAAAATAAAACACTGCAATAATTCTCTAGAACACCGAAACAATAACATTACTTTTTCTTCATTCATTCATTCATTTTCTTTTCGGCTTAGTCCCTTTATTAATCTGGGGTCGCCACAGCGGAATGAACTGCCAACTTATCCAGCAAGTTTTTTACGCAGCGGATGCCCTTCCAGCCCATCTCTGGGAAACATCCACACACACATTCACACACACACTCATACACTTTGGACAATTTAGCCTACCCAATTCACCTGTACTGCATGTCTTTGGACTGTGGGGGAAATCGGAGCACTTAGAGGAAACCCACGTGAAGGCAGAGAGAACATGCAATCTCCACACTGAAACGCCAACTGAGCCGAGGTTCGACCCAGCGACCTTCTTGCTGTGAGGCGACAGTACTACCTACTGCGCCACATTATTGATCACTTTATTTGATTTTCCTACATTAAATCATCAAGCTTGTGTGTTGTCAGGTTGTCATCTAGTGTATGTGCTGCTGGTTTTAGGCTGTACTCACACTAGACTACATGATATTCAGATGTTCAGAGAGTGAAGAGTGTGTTGTTGTTCTGCAGGTTGGATGATTGTGGCGTCTCAGGTGAAGGTTGTGCTGCTTTGGCTTCAGCTCTGAGATCAAACTCCTCAAACCTCAGAGAACTGGATCTGACTTATAATAAAGTAGGAGATTCAGGAGTGAAGCTGCTCTCTGCTGGACTAAAGGAAAACTCTAAACTGGAGAAACTGGGGTAAGATTATACAATGATCTTAATTGAAATAATAATATATTTTATATCAAGAATGCTGTACAAGTTTATCAGTCTGATTCTCATCAGAGCTCTTGGTGATTTGGTTTTGGTTCTCTTTGAGCTATGAAATAATATTTAACTAATAATTAGAACGAGCAATTTATTGCATTTGCTTTTTTACTGTAGTTCCCTTAAACAATAAAAATCTTTAAATTTTTCTTATATTTCTTTACTTAATTTTCAGTCATTAGTTTAATTTATTTTCTGCTTGTATTTTGGCTGGTGTCATTTAGTAGATGTGCTGCGGGTTTTAGATGAAAGTGTGTGAATAAAGCAAGAGTTTCAGATTCTCACAGCAGCTCGTCTGACACTGAATGAAGATTCACAGATTCACACTTTACTTTTAAACCAAAAGTCAATATCAGATATTTACAGTTTTATAGTTTACAATTATTTAGTTGATCAATCTGAAATCAGTGATTGTCCATTAACAGCAGTCCGCTATCTCAGTATAAACTTATTTCCGCAGCTCATTTCTTCATTTGATCATCAAACACATCCACACACTGATAAAGCACAGATGTGATCTTGATGTTTAGATCACAGTGACACACAATTTAACAAAATAAAACTTAAATAAACAAATTAACTGAAACATGAAGCACACACAGATTACAGGTTTAACTGTGTAAAGTCTCTGTATGTGTTGTTGATCTGCTGAACTGAGAGTGAAGAGTGTGTTGTTGTTGTTCTGCAGGTTGATCAGTTGTGGCGTCTCAGATGAAGGTTGTGCTGCTTTAGCTTCAGTTCTGAGATCAAACTCCTCAAACCTCAGAGAACTGTATCTGACTAATAATAAAGTAGGAGATTCAGGAGTGAAGCTGCTCTCTGCTGGACTGAAGGATCCTCACTGTAAACTGGAGAAACTGTGGTAAGATCATACATTAATCTCAGTTATTGTGCTCTACAGTATTTTAGGGATTTTCATCATCATCATGTTATTAAGATCTTCATCATTTACATTAGAGAAATATTTCTCCTGAAGATGATTTTCTCTTCAATTATCTGCACTCATGCTGTACCAGGAGTTTACAGAAATGAAGATTCTCAGCAGAATAATGTCTGTGTAGAGTAAAGGGAAATGATCTTTAAAGCTGAAGTTTTAGAAACATTTAGACAAAACACTAATAATAAAGCCAACATGAGGAATCCCTGAAGCAGAAGCAAATGTTTGAGCAAAACACATTCATATTAGAATAATAATGTCATATATCAGCCTTTAGTCAGCAGAAATCTCCATTTCCCTCAGTTATTGATGAAAGCATTGAGTGAAGCTCATCCAGAAGTGTTTTCCTCTGTTTTTCTGCTTCACTTCTGTCAGTTTCAGGATGAGCTTCAGCACTTTCAGCATTTTCTATTATAAAGTCATATAAATCAGTGAGGAATGAGAGAATCTTCATCTCTGGCTGCATTATTCTTCTAAGACACGAGGCAAATTCACAACTGAACCCACAGAAATGTCAGCTTTATTTCATTTAGATTTCTACAATCTCTATTACTGATTTCTCAATACTCAAAACTTTCAGCTTCACACAGCAGGAAACATCCAGAACACACACAACTTTCCAGATCAGCTCATTCTTCCAGAACAATAATAATGATTTTCACCAAATAAAACAGCCTAAAAGATCTACAAGATATATGAACACTGTGTGAAGGATTTTATCTACAACACAAGAATTGACTTGAACACAACATTATGAAGATGATTTCTCCTTCTGTATTGATGTTGATGAAGCTGAAAGACTCTTCTAGAGGTGTTCATCTGCATCTGATTGTTCTGATCATGTTCTAGATCTGGATTATAGTTCAGTGTTTTACTACACACATCCAGCACATTTCTGCAGTTCTGCTCGCTTTATTGTATTTAATATTTGTGTTATTATGGATTATAATTATTGATGAGCTGTTTTAATGTGTGTATGTAAAAGAGCAGAATGGCCTGTGAGCATCAATAGTTTTGGCGTCTGTTGTGTTTAAGTAAATAAATGGTGCCGTTTGAAAGTATTGATGAAAGCATTTAGTGCTGAAACAAAGATCCTCTCACTCGCTCACACTGACTGCTGTTGTGCTCATTATCTGAAGAGTCCTGAGAGAGTGACCCATTGACAAACAGGACAGAGGGATTGTACAACTTTAACCTAAAGTCTCTGTGTGTGTTGTTGTGCTGCTGAACTGAGAGTGAAGAGTGTGTTGTTGTTCTGCAGGTTGAGGTGTTGTGGCGTCTCAGATGAAGGTTGTGCTGCTTTGGCTTCAGCTCTGAGATCAAACTCCTCAAACCTCAGAGAACTGAATCTGTTTAATAATAATCTAGGAGTTTCAGGAGTGAAGCTGCTCTCTGATTTAAGAGATGATCCACATTATAAACTGGAGACACTGGAGTAAGTATTAATAATTCATAGATCATATAATAATGTCAGTTCAACATCAGTCAGCTGTACAGATGTGTCTGCAGTGACGCTTCATAATGTGTGTGTTTCTGTGTGTTTTATTCAGTATCAGCTGGTGTTTATGATATATTGAATGTGGAGTCTCTACAGACACATTAAACTGTACAGAAGTGACGTGTCAGTGATCGTGCTGCTGGAGTTTATAAAGACTCTGCTGGACGACTAAACATCATCATCAGTGACTGAAACACTCCATCATTAATGTGCATCAGAGAAGAGGAAGAAATGCTGCAGGAACTGCTTTATTCATATCTGCTCACAGAGAAACTCAATGCTGCAGAATTAAAACACAAATAAGCGGATGCTCTTTCTGTTTCCTCCACCTGTGATGGAGCACGTCATGAAGAGAGAAAACCACGAGAAAACAGAGAAACTTTCTGTCTCTTCACACATGTGAGATGATTCTGGACAGTGTCGAGTGATTCAGCTTTCCTTCAGTCTGACTAAAGATAAACAGCGGCATATTGAAGAGTGACATGATCCAGTTCAGGAGATAATTACTCAAGATTAAATCATTTATTCATAATTACATCAGTCACCATGTCACATTCACACATGTAAATATCTCACTAGTCAGGCTGATTTACAGTTTCTACTATTTGTTTCTTTTTATATTGTAAATTGATGCACAGGAAAGTGACAGTATCACTATATTAAAAGTGTTTTGGTTTATAATATGACACAGTAGCAGTTTGTTTATTATCTGTATGTATTGTTTTTAATACATTTCCTCATATCCGTTTTCAGTTTGATTATAATGTGCACTGTGTTATAAACTACAATATTACATCTATGCATTATATTGTTTAAACAAAGCAGATTTTATATTTTTATCTTTATATAACACACTCTCTGGTCTTTATATTTCAGTATTTTTGTAATAATTGTCTTCATGAAAGTGTCTCAACAGCAAATGATTTTAATAAAAGTGTGAATAAATCATATCGACTTGATTTACTGTGTCAGCTCACATTACCAGTGTTGTGGAGAACAATTAATCAGCGCAAGACAAAATCAATCATTTATTCTCTGTGTAAATTAGACTAATCGAATATTAATAATAAACCTAAACAGAGTTTTCACATGATTATATTTATTAAATATCTTACTAGAAATCTCACGCTTTAACTACAGATTAAATCACAGAATACAGCATTATGATATGAAAGAGTCTCAGTGACTAAAGCAATCATCATCATCATCTTTCATTAGTTTAGTTTAGTTAGCGGAGAAAAATAAGATATTAATAAAGCCGAGATTAAGTCAACACCAGACAATATTCATAATAATGTGAATAATACATTTCATCTCTTAGTTATTGGTGTGATCTGCACTTTGTTTTCTCTGATACTCCATCATTGTTCTGCATCAACACATGTCGTCTGTGAATTAATGAATGATTATATTTCTCATCTTTATTCTAATGATTGACTTGTTATTGACTCTGTAGCAGCAGAAGAATCATTGTGAGGATTAAAGGTGTCATTGAGTTTCTTCTTCCTCGTGTAAACAGAATTATATTTCAGTAGAATTTATTAATTTATTAATTTATTCCTCTTTTACTCTCATAGTGAAGATCTGATGTTTTCTCATTATTATTCTACAAGTTGTCGTCATCAGTTTATTTACATCAAGCATTTATAAAATCAGTTTAACACCAGATGCATTTTTCCAGCTCTCTTGCGTTGAAGGAGACGTTATTTTGTGCTGACAGCAGTTTTTATGAGCAGATTAATAAGTATAACTATTAATTATTTATGAGACTCGCTGGCTCAGTGGTTAACACTGTCACTTACAGCAGGAAGGTCACTGGTTCGAGCCTCGGCTGGGTCAGTTGGCATTTCTGTGTGGAGTTTGCATGTTCTCTCTGTGTTGGCGTGGGTTTGAGTGTAAGAGTGTTTCCCATTACTGGGTTGTAACTGGAAGGGCATCAACTGTGTAAAACATATGCTGGATAAGTTGGTGGTTCATTCCGCTGTGGTGACCCCTCATAAATAAAGGGACTAAGCTAAAGGAAAATGAAGGAGTTTTGTATAATCTCGATAATTTTATTAAAAAGTCTGCAAGCGGTTCACAAACTATCAATCTGCACTGTGTGTTGTTTTATAGGATGCTCAGGATATGTGATCTGTTTTATATGTCCTCCTACATTATATTGTTTATTTCTGTAATCTCTCATACATGAGCATTAGCCTTATCATACTGTGAGGAAAACTCTACACCCAGTTGCACAGACGTGGGGACCCTTATTATGGAGTCTCTCATCAGTTTTTGTTTGTACATTCGTCTGGTGTTTTATCTGCCATTACCTGTTAAATGTTTATTCCATATTCTATATAGATTTAACCTATTTATTACTTATAGTATAACTATCATTCTCTCTCTACACATTCTCTCTCTACACATTTACACGTAGACTTCCTTTCCTGTTAACCCAGAATATTTGTAAAAAATAAATAAATAATAATAATAATAATAAAAATAAAAAGAGCCTATAAGCGATCATGCCTGCAGGTATCGGGCAGAATAACACAAGCAGCCCCAGATAAAAATACTTTACCTAACAAAAGATTATTGCTGTTCAAACTTTTCACCTGAAAGAGAGCAGATATGGGTAATTCTTCAACTACGGGCACTTTCATGTCCTTTGATCATATATCCAAAAATATATCATTTTGTTCAAATTCCTTTTTCTTTGTCAAACTAACAATTAAACCTACTTTAAAAATGTACCAGCTTTCTATTATATATTTTTCACATTATTCAAGCCCCTTTTAGGAGTCAAAATCACAGTTTTCAGCTTGTCACAGAACCCAGAGTTTAAACTTCAACAATGAAAATCACATTTTAAAACATTATTTGTCTGGTAATTATTAATGTATCTTAATGAAGCACTAGAGAAACAAATTAAATATTTTATAGTTATTAATGTGAGGCTGTTATCGATATTATTTTTATACAAAATACAGCTGTCGCACAGTATCAGTGTCATTTCCACTGTAATTGTGCTTTAAACAGTTTGTGTGAAAGATTATTGAGGTGGTTTCTGTGAGAATGAACAGTGCCATCATGTTCAAAATAGAGGGAATTTCAATTTTCATCAACAACACTTGAAGAAGAATCACAGTAAATATCACTTAATAAGGAAATGCATTTATTCTACGTCATTTCCAAACATGTTGTAGCTTCAAAGATGTTTTTAAAAACCAAACAAAATGAAGGTAAATAAGAGTGTTTTGTATATATGAAAGGCTAGCATCAATTCAAAGCTAATCAGTGAAGGTATTTTTATTTTTTTTTCACTATAAACTGTTGAAGTGTCATTTCCACCACTGTCATTTCCATCACCACACACATTTATAAAAAATATTTAAAAAGTTTTCATCACACATTAAAAGTGTATTCACAGTGTATGAGTTCATGCTCTATTTATTATACAAATTCAGTTTATTTATTTTCTAATAAGCTCTTTATCAAATTAATATTAAGTTTTAGAGTGTGACAGGTGAACAATTCAGCACACAACTGACAAATGTGTAATTATTATATATTGTGGAAGGATTGGTTAAACTAGATGCAACATTGATCTTGGACAATGTTTAACTGCTATCATTTGTTTTATTTTGAAATAAAAGCTGTATATTCAGATGTGCTGGAATTGACATTTGTTCAGTTTACGATAAAAAAAATGTTTCTCTTGTCTAAGTTTGTCCTCTTACACATCTTGAGATTAGACAAATTGTTTAAACTTATTGTCACGTTAATTTTGAACAAGTTTTTTTACTCAACTTCACAAGGCTAAAAGTGCTCCAAGTGGTGCTCGCTGCATTGCGAAGTTATATGAACGCCATTGCTTCCGCCGCCCATCCCCCTCCCTCACCTGACCTCCCCCAGCTCACCTGACACACACCTGCACGTGAAAGTGAAAGGAAAGTCAGTCTCTGTCGCCATTTTATGAAGACAGAAACATCGTCTTACGAATGTAGAAGTGGTGAGATTCCTTCAGTTCGGTTGTTGTGATGGATCATCGTGGACATCGAGATGAAAACCTGCCCAAAGGTAGACCTACATTTCCACACAGGTGAGTGACGAAATTTGTTGTGTTTTATTTTCGGTATATTTTGTCGTCATGTCCAATCTTTATTACATATAGGTCGATTGTTCTGCTAATTATATTAATTTATACATAATTGTTCAACAATATAACGGCATTGTGCTTTGAGAATCTTCCTTTAAATAAAGCATTGGCCTAGTTTTGAGGGTGAGTCTTGTTTCCGCGTTGGAACACGGAAAGAGTTCCTTATTGATCCTGTAAAGTGACAATAGCCTGTAATGTAGTCAGTGCGGTTCAGAGGATATTATTCATTAAAAGATCTTTAACAGTTGAGAAATTTGAAAGAACACATTGACCATGACATGACATAACATACAAGAGCGCTTAGGTTTAATAGATATAACAAGCAAACTGTAACCAACAGTTCAGAAAAAAACACATTAAACACACTTAGTGCCAAATGATGACTGATACATAGAAGTTTATATGCCAGTAAGGGAAAGCAAAATAACAAGAGTTTGAAGACAATAAATACACATAAAAAATTTGGTGTGTAGGTTAGGGAACACACAGAGAACAATTGAGTAAAACAAACAAAACAAAACAAAACAAAAGTCTCCATGTAATAACGTAATGTTGTGCCCTGAATCAGTACTACAGTATTATGAATGTAAGAGTGTGTGGATTATATTTGCTGGACGTGTTCTTCTTCGATGTACAGATCAAACCCTCCAGAGCCCAGCGGTGTGTCTATGAAGAGTGACCGGTCAATGCATCATCCACTCAAATTTAAGGGAAACACTGGGTTTAGGTAAGTGCTGATCTATTTTTATTAATAGTATTATTTATTTATTTTTATTTGATCATTATTGTTTTTTACAATTCTTAACTTGAAACATAAAACACACTGTAAGGCAATCAATAAAATAATAAAGGCGTTGAACAGAACTGAGAAACACCACAAAAGTCTCTGTGTAAATGTAGTAGTTTAGTCACCTGAATCAGCGCTACAGGGGTAATGAATGTAAGAGTGGATTACATGCTTGTTGTGTTCATCTTTAATATAGAGTGAAACCTCCAGAGCCCAGCGGTGTGTCTATGAAGAGTGACCGGTCAATGCATCATCCACTCAAATTTAAGGGAGGCATTGATCCTGGGTTTAGGTAAGTGCTGATCTATTTTTAATTAATGATTTTTTTTCAGTTTTTGAATGAAAATTTAGAGAAAAAAATGTTCATTAATAATCCTGTAGTAACAAGATTACCTGTGAGCAGCCAGTTCGTTTCAAATGATATTTATTAAAAGATCTTAATTAACAGCTGAGAATTTTGGAAGAACACTTACTGTAAAACTACATTGACCATGACATGACAAATGCAGGGAAAGCTTATCAGTGTGCAGTTAGATTTAATAGATGAAATAAACATGCAGTAACTAACCAGAAACCAGTGCAGAAAACCATAAAACACAGGACCTGAATGTAACGAGGTGTCAGCTTCAACGCTTCCCATTCACTTGTAATGGGTGATGTCAGTCGTTGCTGAACTGCATTGTGGATCCGTCGGAGCCGCTTCAGAGGCGTTGCTGGCTGCAGAAGTTATGACTTGCTCAACTTTTCAAGCGCCAACGGAAGCGTCAGCCAATCAGATCGCTGTATGCAAATACACCAGCTCAGACAGTGGCCTATTGTTGACTGAATTTCATTGGCTGACGCTGCTATGACGATCGCGTCAGCCCCAACTTCAGACACGCCCTCTGTCAAAGCGTTTATGCTGAAGCCCCGTGTGAATGGGGCGTAAGAGTGTGTGGTTTACATTCTCATGTTGAGTTTATCTTCAATGTACAGAGTGAATCCTCCAGAGCCCAGCGGTGTGTCTATGAAGAGTGACTGGTCAATGCATCATCCACTCAAATTTAGTGGAGGCATTGATCCTATGTTTAGGTAAGTGCTGATCTAAACTGTTCCTTTATTTATTTTATTAAGTTTATTTATTTTCTGGCTTGGAAAATAGATTGTTTATTTTTCTGAAAGTCTTAGTTAACAGCTACAAAATCTGGAAAAACACACTCTAAAATCAGAAGCTAAAGCAGATGCAGTCATTAGAGTGTAGTTAAAGGGCAATTATTTATACAGGACTGTATCATCACAAGTAAATGTCGGTTTTCTTTCATTTGAAAGCTAAAGAAGTCACTACTGTGCAAAACGTTCAGTTCAGTTTAGACTTGATGTATTTAGCTGCATTAGTGTAAATAAAATCACAGATAAACAAGATTTGGGTCAGGAGGGTCAAAATAATTTTCACAGAGGGCCACTTCAGCATTATGGCTGCACTAGGGCTGATTATAACTGTAAGACTGCATACATGTTATTATTCATTATAGTATTGCTTAAAAAGGGCTTCTTTATTTCATTAAAACATATGAAAGTAACAAATAAATACTTGTATGTGTAAAAATGTAAAGTAGGTGTTACTCTGGGTTATTTTAACATGTATCCTTTTATCAGGGTAAGAAACCCACAACATTTAATTAAATAAATAACAAAGACAAATTTCACCAGACACAAGTCTGCACCTTTCTCCAAAACTCTGTCACATTTGATAGAGCAAAATTATGGAAAAACAAATCATTTTGAGCTGGATCATAAAGCAAACATGCATAATGAGTGATGTAGTTTATAGTCAATATAAGGCAGCATCAATTGTTATGATGGGTTCACACTAAACGCTCACTCTAGATTATTGACAGAAAACCTTTTACCTTTTTGCCATTAACAAAAATCTCCAGTCACTGTAGAAACTGTCATACTGAGACGAGTGTAGGACTGCACATTTACACTGGCTGATCTCACTTGATAAACAAGCTTTTTAGTTGATCATAATGTACAATCATGGCACTGCTGTTGACTGAGTTTACTGAGATGTAATTCTGAGCTTGGTGAGCAGCTTTCAGAATTCAATGTTTGCTAGATGGTGTGGTGTTGCATAATTCTCTGGTTTAAGGTAATTTTTACTCTGACTTTCAGATCCACAACTTTTGTAAGGGAACAGGTTTGACATTAAATATAAACAAATAATATATGCTTTATTGATATTGATGGAATTTTATTCATACACATTGAAACTGTATTTGTGTGAGTTGTAAAGTCTCCAACAGCATAATACATATTAAGATTAATTTAATTAATTCTTGCTTTGTTCTTGATTTGATCTACAGGCCTCCTGAACCCAGTGTGTCTGAGAAGAGTGGCCAGTCTGTGGATCCTACTTTAAAGTTTAGTGTACACACTTGTCACGGCTCTAGGTAAATCAGTAATAGACAACACTGATTAATATTGTGTGTTTACAGTAGGTGAGAGTTCAATGTGGCTTACACCGACGCCACTTTAAATGGGCAAGCACGTGTTTTAATGTATGACCGCAGTTTGTGAATATGCCGACAGGGGGCACAAAGGGACGGGACGGGAATGGATGGGAACTTACAGAAATAGCCTATACCGCAGCTGTAAATATGCTACTGTGCTTGTAAATGAAGATGAAATGATAAAACACAGCATTACATTTTCTTCATTAATCATAAAAAACTCGTTAACACACTTCATTATCATTGTAAACTTGTTAAGTGCAATGAGGATTCACTTTGGAAAGTAGAATTGAAGAAATAAAAGACAACTAAAATGAAAGCAAAAACATTCAGTACAATAAGTAGGCTTAAAAAATAAATAAATAAAGCAGTCTTTTAACCTAAATGTAAAGAGATTTTCAGTGTTTGCTATTTTGATAGGACTAAGACAGTCATTAAATAAGCTTTTTCATTTACATTTTCATTTATGTTTTTATTTACATTTTCGTTGTTGATTATGTTTTACTATCTCATTTTACGTCTCAATTATTGTACAAAATAATAAACAAAAAATGAAAAATAAATGAATAATGAAAGTAGGCCTAAATCATTATTTATTTAAAGACATTGCAGTGAAACACTGAGAGACGGTCCAGCGCATGGTCTAAAGAGCTTAAGTTGAATGCTGCTTCATCAACAGCATAAAAATAAATTATACAACCACAAGCAGATCACTAAAAGTATAGTAAAAAATAAATGAAGTCCCACAAATTAAATAAATGAAGTCCCGCAAGTTTATTTTTGATAATTTAGTTTCAGTTCAGTTTTTTTCGAAACGTTAAGGTTCTCCTTTAAAGTATAATTGTTTTTTGTTTGTTTTTTTACTTGTAGTAATGGCTCAGTATCTTTTGTATTTTAATTTCCATTTCAGTCACCTTGTGTGTGAAATATAATGCACAATATATATAGGGCACTATGAAGGCTAAAGAACTTAATTCTTATATTTGCTTTTTGCAGCCTAGGGCTATACTTTTCACCATGTATCTTTTATAAAACATACAGTATAGTGTAAAAGCATGTATAAAACAAAATCATATTTAAACTGAACACATTGAAGTTTTGACACCTGTATATGCACAATCCTGGCAGGTTTGCTTGTTTTTATTTGTGTTTTTTATTTTTTTATTTGTGTGTGTTGTATTTGGAGCACAGGTCAGGATCTGTCAGTTCTGTCTTATTTCCAGTCTTAGGATCTTGCAGTCTGAGCTGCCTGTCAGATTTCTGTTGTTTAGTTTGAGCTCATTATGGGTTGGGTCACATTTCAGTTACACCTCTCTTTGAGAAAACATTACTTTTAAGCACTTCAGCTTAACCAGCTGCTCTTTTGTCACTTTAAAATTTACATGTGAGTGATTAAAGCATTTGATGATATTTTAATATATGAAAATATAAAAAGGTTTATACGATATTTTTATTGTTATTATTATTATTATTATTATTATTACTACTATTATTATTATTACTATTATTATTAAACTGTATTGCATAAACTCACTAAACTAAGAGATCATCTCTTTAAACAAATGATTTGTCATCAGACATCACATGCAACATTGAAAACATTTTATTTTAATCTTACAGCCATCGCAAACCCCTCCAGACATTCAGATCAAATCTGCTGAAGAAGTTTCAGTGTGTGTCTGAGGGAACAGCGAGAAATAAATCCCCAACACTGCTGAATGAGATCTACACAGAGCTCTACATCACAGAGGGAGACAGTGGAGAGATCAATAATGAGCATGAGGTGAGACAGATCGAGACTCAATCCAGGAGATCAACAACAGAGGACACACCGATCCAATGCAGAGACATCTTTACAGCTTTACCTGGACAACACAAAGCCATCAGAACTGTGCTGACGAAGGGAGTCGCTGGCATCGGGAAAACAGTCTCTGTGCAGAAGTTCATCCTGGACTGGGCTGAAGAGAAGGAGAATCAGGACGTCCAGCTCATATTTCCACTTCCTTTCAGAGAGATCAACCTGATGAAGGACAGAACACTCAGTCTGGCAGATCTCCTGCATGTGTTTTTCCCTGAAACCAAAGAGATGGAGATATCCAGAGACGGATATAAAGTGTTGTTCATCTTTGATGGTCTGGACGAGTGTCGTCTGTCTCTGGACTTTAACAGTGGAGTGAAACTGTGTGATATTTCTGAATCGGCCTCAGTGGAGGATCTGCTGATCAACCTGATTGTGGGGAATCTGCTTCCCTCTGCTCTCATCTGGATCACCTCCAGACCAGCAGCAGCAGATCTCATTCCCTCTGCGTTTGTCCATCGACTGACGGAGGTACGAGGCTTCACGGACCCTCAGAAGGAGGAATACTTCAGGAAGAGGATCAGAGATCAGAGACTGGCTGATGAAATAATCCAACATCTGAAGTCCTGCAGGAGCCTCTTCATCATGTGCCACATCCCAGTGTTCTGCTGGATCTCAGCCACTGTTCTGGAGGACATGATGAGGAGAACAGATATAGGAGAGATTCCCAAGACTCTGACTGAGATGTACACACACTTCCTGATCATTCAGACCAGCATCAGACATGAGAAGCACTATGAGAAGAAGCTGAAGGATGAGGAGATGATCCTCAAACTGGGGAAACTGGCTTTCCGGCAGCTGATGAAAGGCAACCTGATCTTCTATGAGGAGGACCTGAGAGAGTGTGGCATTGATGAGAGCGAAGCCTCCGTTTACTCAGGATTGTGCACTCAGATCTTCAGAGAGGAGCTGGGCTTGTTTCAGGGGAAAGTCTTCTGCTTTGTTCATCTGAGCATTCAGGAGCATCTCGCAGCTCTTTATGTGCTGCTTTCATTCCTGCTGTACGAGAGAGATGAGCTCAGTGAAAACTTCAGATCAACACGTCCACATGAGTTCACATGTCACACAGTCTTTGACCTGCACCAGAGAGCCGTGGACAAGGCACTGCAGAGCAGAAATGGACATCTGGACCTCTTTCTCAGATTTCTTCTGGGTCTCTCATTGAAATCTAATCAGACACTCCTGAAAAATGTTCTGACACAGGTTGGAAACATCTCATACAGTCAAGAGGAAACAGTTGAGTACATTAAAATAAGAATAAAACTGAATCCTTCACCAGAGAAATCCATCAACCTGTTCCACTGTTTAAATGAACTGGGTGATCATTCTCTCGTCAATGAAGTCCAGAAGTATGTCAGATCTGGAGATCTTTCAGGCAGCAGATTGTCCTCCTCTCAGTGGTCAGCGGTGGTCTTTATTTTGTTGACTTCAGAGCAGTTGGATGAGTTTAATTTAAGAAGATATTTAACAGACTCAGAACACCAGACACAAACACAAAAGCTCCAGACACCTGATGAAGTTCTTCAGAAGCTCCTGTCTGTAGTTGAAGCCTCCAGATCAGCTGTGTAAGTAGCACTGACCAGAGAGATGTGTGTGTGTGTGTTTGTCTGTGTGTCTGTGTCTGTGTCTGTGTCTGTGTCTGTGTGTGTGCCTGTGTGTGTGTGTACGTGTTTTTGTGACATGTCAGGACACAAATCTGTTTAATGACATGGGTATGACACAGGTATTATAAAAAGGAGGTGAAATATGAGGACATTGGTGACGTCCTTATAAATCCTACAGGATGAGTTTAATCAGAGAGAAAAGCTGCACACAGTCTCCTGTGATGGTTGGGTTTAGGGGTGGGGTGGGGTGGGGTGAGGCCAATATAATATACGGTTTGGGCTGTATAAAATGAATGGAAGTCTATGTAATGTACCCACTTTTCACTGAAACAAACGTGTGTGTGTGTGTGTGTGTGTGTCTGTCTGTCTGTGTCTGTGTGTTTTTGTGAGGTTTGACAATGAAACAAACTTGTATAATGTCATTGGTATTACACAGGTATTACAAGAAAAAAGTGACTTGTTTTATCAAAAAGCTTGATACTGAATGAGTTTGTTAGTTTTAGTTTAGAGAAAGGAAAATTTGCAGTTTTCTATAAGTGGTGGGGTTAGGTGTAGGATTGAGGTAAGGTGGTAAACTTCCTGACCTTCTTTGACTTCCCTGATCATTTTATTTCTACTGTTGAAGTCAGTGTGTACCATCAGCCAACATTCTTCAAAATATCTTCTTTTGTGTTTATAAGGCATGAATCTTTAGCTGTTTTTCTGAATCAATAATCAAAAACAGAAAGCAGTTGAAGGATGGCGTTTCAATCATTATTTATCTGACTCCACTGTAGAGATGGTCATTTCTGTTCATTTTGCCAGCCGACAACTGCCACATTTTAACTGAATATTAACCGTTAGCTGGTCAGATTAATATTAAATAATAATAATAATAATTGACGTGTCTATTTTGTGTCTGACACAATAAATATTGCAGTTTAAAATACTGATTAATTTCAACATGAGAACATATTAACAACAGATCATCAGTCAGTCACCTGGGCCCGGTTTTTCAAAGTAATCCATTAGGATTTTGGACAAGGGATTGGACCAAATCTTTAAAATGGGTTTAAAAAAAAACGGATTACATAATCGGATTAGATCACGCTATATCCAATCTTGGTTTTGGTCCGGATCAGACTTTTTGAAAAAGCGGGCCCTGCAGTGTTTCAAACAGCATAGAAACAGAATAAACTAAATAAAAAGAATAAAATAAATATTCCTGCTCCAGATATTTTCACTTAAATGACAAAATTAGATTACATAATGAAAACACTGACTAATCCTTTTAAACCGGTGTAGGCTGTTTTTTCCCCATCAACTTTTTTTTTTATCTTCGGACAAATAAAAATATCAGGCTACCTCAAATTAGTCGCTCCACTGGAAATTTGCATTAAATTAATGCTCTGCTGTTATGCTTATATCATAAACCTCTGTCTACATTTTTAATAGAAAAAAGGTTGGTCTGTTGGTTCACTAAATCATCACAATTATAGGCTATTTGTTGTGTTTATGAGCGATGCCGGAGCGCACTCTGATGGAGAGAAAACCCAGACGCTCCGACTTGTGACCGGCTTGTTTCCAGAGCAGAACACATTTTAAAAAGTTTTGTTTTGCGCTTCTTTCTACAATTGTGCAAATAAACGAAGGTGTTTATGATGCGGATCCAGGACAGAAACAATCAGCATCAGTGCTGGTTTTTTATCAACTCGTCTGTGTCAAACTGTGACCAGCAATATTCTATATATATAAACCGCGCTTTAATTTGTCGCGGTTAATCATAAAGGCTTTTTAACCCAGTATTTCTGCATGGAACAAAACTGCAGTTACTAAACAAAGTTATGCAGACTGTGTGCTACTTTGTACACAGAGACTAATAACCACGCACACTGAATAAACTACGACTGAGGCTATTAACTAAGACAAGCTCGTGCAACTTCATTATTTCCAATGCAGGGACGCACACGCGGCGCAACGCCCTAACGCTTTTCAGACGCACTTAGTTGAGATGACGGTGCTTTTGTGACCGAGGGAACTGCAAACAGCTTAAATTTGAGGAAGAAGCAATGAAAAGTACACAGGTTTGCAAACCCACTTAAAGTTACAAATAATGATGCATGGTGCATCACGTGGTGACTGAGATCAACGAGTGTTTTATCAGAGAGTGCTGAAAGACTCAGAGTGGATCAGCTGTTTAATGACCCGAATCTCGATGCGCAAACGGCTGCTAAATGTAAAATCTAACACTGTATACATTACAGCCAAATAAGCTCACCTTTACTAAGCTGACTCGCCTGAAAAATGAAAATCGGCGCATAATAAGACTAAGCATTTAAAACAACTTAAACCAAAACCAAAACTTTTAAAGAGTGACAGGAGTAAGACTTTTCTTGTCTGATCTTTCTGTTTATTAAATTGACATGCATATGAAACAATAATGCACAATAGATATTTCTTACTGCAATTCTGTATTTTTGTTTGATGCAAGCCATGCATTTATTTGTAACAGCAGGACATTTATAGCAGATTCAAGCATTCAAGCACATTCAAGGCAGCATGATCATGAGAAAAGCAGTTCATTGTTAGTATTATTGTCATCATCATTATTGTTAATATTCTATAATTATTAGAGATTCATTTTGGAATTATTGCACAAATATCAATAAGTCATAACAGAATTAGATTGTCTTTCGGTTTTTGTTAGTCCTGATTGATGTTGTTTTTGAATACAATAAATCTGTTAATATACAATTTGCAGTTAGGAGTTAGGAGCGCCGGTGCTACCAAGTAAAAAAGTTTAATTTCAAGCACTGCATTAGACAAATATATATTTTTATTCTTGTTTTTATTTATTTATTCATTGTTCTGTCAGTTATTTACAGTGTAAAAATATTACTTATGTTTAAATGTCAAAAAAATACTTATTTTTCAGCACAAAGAGGGAAATGGACTGTTGTTTGTTTTTAATATAATAATGTGCTGTATTAATTGGTTACTGAGCAGCAATAAATAACTCTGTAAAATATTTTCATGTGGTTTTTCTAAACTAGTAGTGTTTTGAGATTAATAAATACATAATAATCGTGAAACCGTGATTATTTCTCAGACTATAATCGTACAACCAAAGTCTATAATCGTTGCATTTCTATGAGTGGCTTACATAAAAACATCTGTATTTTTTAGGTAGTGTACTTTTTGTTTTGTTTTTATTCTTTCCATAATATAAAATATAATTGTAGAGCAACCCATATTCTGTAGTCATTAATATTTAACTTTAATAGGTAGAACTGTCCGAAATATGATCAAAAGCAAGTGATGCATCAAAGTTTGATTTAAAAAGTCTTGAATGATTATAAAAATCATTTATCTGTATTATATATAATATATTTAATTATAATAATTATAATAATATTTATCCGTCTGTCTTGCTTTCTTTTGACCGCCTCTGCCGTTTTAAAGAACCTCGTCTATTTGAGTTGTGCACGAATTGACTATTAATAAAATAAAACACTGCAATAATGCTCCAGAACACCTAAACAGTAACATCACATTATCTTGTTTCATTTTATTTATTTGTCCTTATTATTCATCACTTTATTTAATTTTCCAGCATTAAATCTTCAAGCTTGTGTGTTGTCAGGTTGTCATCTAGTGTATGTGCTGCTGGTTTTAGGCTGTACTCACACTAGACTATCTGAACCATGCCTGGGCACATTTGACCCCCATATCCCAATTAGTTTGACTAGTGTGAGTGCTCCAGACCGCACCTGGACATGGTTCAGGTCAATCGTGTCTAGTGTGAGTGCAGTCTTAGAGTGAAGTGTGTGTGTAAAAGAGTGTTTCAGATTCTCACAGCGGCTCGACTGACACTGAGTGAAGAATCAGTTTCACACTTTGCTTTAATCCTGCAGTGAATCTCAGATGTTTACAGTTTTATTGTGTGTTTTATAGTTGATCAGTCTAATAACTGTGATTGTGACACTATTGACCGTGAGATCCTCATTTCCTGTCTTGAGAATTTAGTGGACATTCAGGGCTCTGCTCTCCTTTTCATCCTCCAGACCCTTGACATGTGGAGTTCTGCAAGGGCTTTTTTTTGTACCTTTATTATTTTCTTTATATATTTTACTTTCAGGGTCTATTTTTTTGTAAATATGGGGTGGCTTTTCATTCTTATGCTGACGACACTCAGATTTATGTCCCTCTCAAAAGTAATGATAAAAATGGCCTTGACTCCTTTATGAGATGTCTAATCGAGGTTAAGACCTGGCTGCCGTCAATTATTTTACATTTCAATGAAGAAAAAACTGAGCTAATCTGATCTGGCGATCCTAACCCTCTGCATTTATTAGGGGTTAGTGAGTTATCAGTTTATAAAAAAACTGTTGTTAGAAACCTTGGGGTTTCAGCTTGATAACAAACGGGTAAATTGAGTTGTTAAATCACACAGCACACACAGATTACAGGTTTAACTGTGTAAAGTCTCTGTGTGTGTTGTTGATCTGCTGAACTGAGAGTGAAGAGTGTGTTGTTGTTCTGCAGGTTGATTAATTGTGGCGTCTCAGATGAAGGTTGTGCTGCTTTGGCTTCAGTTCTGAGATCAAAATCCTCAAACCTCAGAGAACTGAATCTGTCTGAGAATAAAGTAGGAGATTCAGGAGTGAAGCGGCTCTCTGCTGGACTGAAGGATCCTCACTGTAAACTGG
Source organism: Danio rerio (assembly GCF_052040795.2). NCBI lineage: Eukaryota > Metazoa > Chordata > Actinopteri > Cypriniformes > Danionidae > Danio > Danio rerio. The sequence goes on from NC_141021.1 coordinate 57,592,297, forward strand.
AGAAACTGAGGTAAGATCATACATTAATCTCAGCTGAAACAACATCAAGGGTTTACATGTGTTTATCAGTCTGATTCTCATTAGAGCTCTTGGTGTTTGAGCCATGAAATATTACTGATAATGAACTATTAATAAAATAAAACACTGCAATAATGCTCCAGAACTCTTCAACAATAACATCACATTTTCTTATTTTATTGTGTTTATTTAAATTTTTATACATCACTTTAATTGATTTTCCTACATTAAATCATCAAGCTTGTGTGTTGTCAGGTTGTCATGTAGTGCAGTGGTTCTCAAACTGTGGTACGGGGCTTCCTCCTAGTGGTACGCGGAGGAATTGCCAAATAATGAAAGAAACAATTAACACTTTTAATCCTTTTATGTGTAATATAACATCGATGTGATCAGCATTGTCTGTTTTGTGAAGCGTACGATCACAGCGCTGTGCGTAGAGTGTTTATTTTAGTGCTTTGTGACATAAGCTGCTGAAAATCAGTTTCCGAAGCTTAAGAATTGAGTCTGAAGGGTGATTTGACTGACATGAAAAGTAGCCAATCACAGTCGACCTTTTCTAGTCGCGTGAAACGTAAGGGCGGGACAAAGGCTTTCTGTGTTCCAGAGACAGAGAAAACAACTTAAAAACAAAAATTTTGTTGGAATAATGCTTCTCGGATGTTTTTACTATAGAGATGTCTAGCAGAGTAATTAAACCGCGGACATATTTCCTGCCTTTTTGATTATCTACATACACGTTTCTCTCTCCGACAGCCAGTCGACTCGCCTCTGACCTGTCACTCCTCTATACAGTCTGAATGGCGCTGTTACACCAAATTCTGCGACCGCCGTATTCTGTGACTCTAGTAGGCGCTGTTCTCACTGTTTAACTTGAACTCGCTCCCACAGGCGGACTGGACACGCAAACAGCGTACATACTCTCACGTGAACGTGCTCGGCGCCTGTGCACATTATATGAGCGCCTCAATATATTTCATCGTTCTCTGTTTACTATTATTGTTCTTGCCTTTGATATATAGATGTTAAGTTTACATATATTTAACAGCCCATCAAAGAAAGCATTTTGCTATAATATGATCAGTACAACGAGCTTTTTTTTATTAATTTTAGGTTATTAAAACACACACACACTATCTATCTATCTATCTATCTATCTATCTATCTATCTATCTATCTATCTATCTATCTATCTATCTATCTGTCTGTCTCTCTGTCTGTCTGTCTGTCTGTCTGTCTGTCTGTCTGTCTGTATGGCTGTCTGTCTGTCTATCTGTCTGTCCATCTGTCTGTCTGTCTATCTGTGTAATTAGTCTAGTTTGCGTCGTTAATGCCTCATTAATGCACCCAGGTTGCGTGTGTTGAATTAATTGTTCAATGTTAGTATCTGATCCCTCGTATTTCACACAGAAAAAAATAATGTTCTCCAAATGCAAACAGCTTACATGATAATAAAAAACTACAATTTTGATAATACATACCCAATAAAAAAAAAAAAAAAAAATATATATATATATATATATATATATATATATATATATATATATATATATATATATATATATATATATATATATATATATATAAAATATGATCAAATACAACACGCATGGTTTAATCAAACGGTTTGTAATAATGTTTCTGGACAGTTTTGCTCTCTCTTTCTCTTTTCACCGCGCACTTGCATCTTTCAAAATGATATACAAGACTTTTTAATGCTCATTTTAGTATTATTATCGTATCCATATTAAAGGACTATGTGTTAATTCATGCATAAGTATATAGATCTACACCATAGATCTTATTTGGTCAGCAAAAACTCATAGCAATAAAGATAATTCTACACATAATTTTATTTAAAGTTTATGCAGATTATTTTTTCCAAAATGCCAAATCACAGTCCTCCGTGCATGCCAAAACAGTTAGGAAAACCGTTATAAATATTACCTTAAAAATACATATAGAGCCTACAGATAAGTGTTACCTGACATAGCCGAAATAAAAATAAACAAAAAATGCAAGTCTCTTCCCTGCCTTACTGTCTTTTTCAAGTTAGGAATTTTTTTTTAAAACACACAGCAGAAAATGTATGATACATATAAAAAAAGTGGTTTGTTTCATCACAACTGTGGAGTCTCTGCAGTTTGCAAATAATATCTCTGTAGTGAACAATGACAGGGAAAAAATTGACATTAGACTGCTGAATGAATCTGGTACTTTGTTTTTCACTGCATAAAAATAATCAAGTTGTGTGAAAAAAGGGTATAATTTGGAGATATTTTGCCTTTTGATATTTTTTATTATAGAATTGTGCAAATTTAGAAAATGTTAATTCAATATTACATTTTAGAGATAAGTAATTGCCAAATTGTCAAGCTATAATTTCCATAGCAACTTTTTTCCCACATGACTAAGACCCAATTAACCCTTCATATAGTTGTATATAAAAGTATATTTTGGTTTAATAGATGACCTTAGTGAGCTGTGCCACTATTGTGGGGAAAATAATATAGAAGTGGAAGAAGAAAGGGGAAACGTACAGAAAACCATTACCTTGTTCTTGGGTAACCTTCTTTTAAAATAAGATGGCAATCTCAAAACACTTATTCCTTCGTTACAGATTCAGTGACACGTGTGACCAGAGGTATCACATGTAATGTGTTTGAGCCTGACCCCATGAAGCCCCTACAAATGTGCAGAATGTTAATCCGATACCATGTCTTTATGTTAATAGTTTTCAAGTAATTGTTAAGTTAAATGTTATCTTAGATTTAACCTTTTTGAAAATATACACATAAAAAACATTTCATTTTAAATTAAATTATGCACCTTACTTATTTTAATTTGTGTGCATACATTCTATTAACCAGTATTTTACACACACTTTCCACATTTACTTAAATAATTTTCTTTTTAATTTAAAAGCCATTTAAGAAATTCTATAAACATATTTAGGGAACATTTAAAAGGGATCAACAGTAATCTACATAACTGCTTACAGGGGAAAAAGGCTAAAACAAACTAGACTAGCTACACAGACAGACAGACAGACAGACAGACAGACAGACAGACAGACAGACAGACAGACAGACAGACAGACAGACAGACAGACAGACAGACAGACAGACAGACAGACAGACAGACAGACAGACAGATAGATAGATAGATAGATAGATAGATAGATAGATAGATAGATAGATAGATAGTGTGTGTGTGTTTTAATAACCTAAAATTAATAAAAAAAAGCTCGTTGTACTGATCATATTATAGCAAAATGCTTTCTTTGATGGGCTGTTAAATATATGTAAACTTAACATCTATATATCAAAGGCAAGAACAATAATAGTAAACAGAGAACGATGAAATATATTGAGGCGCTCATATAATGTGCACAGGCGCCGAGCACGTTCACGTGAGAGTATGTACGCTGTTTGCGTGTCCAGTCCGCCTGTGGGAGCGAGTTCAAGTTAAACAGTGAGAACAGCGCCTACTAGAGTCACAGAATACGGCGGTCGCAGAATTTGGTGTAACAGCGGCGCGGGAATGGAGGTATTGCGCAATAACTCATTTCTGCAAATGCGGCGAGTGCTTTTTTTAACACGAGACAGCGCATTCATGTACGCAAATCGCTAAAACAGATATGCGAGCTCCTAAATAGGCTTTTTTAAAATGAACTGCAAGTTCTCTCATGATCGCCTGTGTGCTCAGATTGAATACAATCGCGATCTCTCCACTATTAAAGTAGACATTATTTGTCTTTTTTCCTTGACTAAATTTAGTCAAAAGTATTCAAAGTTATCAAGTATTTAGAATTAGATTGATGCATGATCGATGACAATGCAAATGGTCTTCTTATTTGGCTGTATTGTGAAGCGAAACTTACTTTTAGCAAAGGTGGAACATTTTTTATTTCTTTACGACAAAAGAATTATGCTGGAAATGTTTCTGGATGAGGTATTTGTGTGGTTTATACATTTAGCTGTATTCTGATCTGTCTTAAAGCATTACAGGTCAAAATAATCCGTTGTTATATTTATTGTTTATTTATCAAAATTAACAATAAAGGCTCTTAAAACACTGCTTTGATAATGTAGTGTCGTCATATTTCAAATACCTCAAGTAAAATGAAGTCATTTGTTTTATTTTTTTACTGACAGTGTACTTGTATTTTTTATTTATTTTTTTGTATTTTAGATTAAGATCAAGTGTAAAATAAAATCTACATGTGATGTGCAGCTATTTAAGAAACAAATTTGCCATATTGTAAAGAAAAATAGTGTAAAATATGTAAATAAAAGGCTAAATTTAGATATTTTACCATATACTTTAATTTAACCTTTCAAAGCTTGAAAATATTGTTTAAAAAATGGGCAAAAAGTGTCTCTATGGCCTTAAAGTTTATTTGGTAGTTTTGCCAGTGCTATTGAAAAAAGATTAATTGTCATGAAAGGAAAAATCGACCACACTTATTTTGTCAGTGCAAGTTCCTATACATGTAGCTTTGAGATTTAAGCAATTAAACCATTCAATCAGGTTTACACTTAAAAAAAGTGATTTCAAAATGAAAATCTGATTTTTTTTTTCAAAAGTAACCAACTAGTACTTTTTAAAAGAGTACTTTGTCTTTTACCTAATTTTAGTATTATTTACTAAAATTTGTGTTATTTTAGCAGTGTAATAGTATTTTTCCTTGAGTACAAAAAAGATTTCACAAGCATTAAGTGCAGGTTTATTATATTATTAATATATGATTAATAAATATTATTATTATTATTATTATTATTAATGGTTTTTATGTGTATCTATTCCTATGCAATGTTTTATGGGTTCCTGAGAATACATTTCAGGTCTTCAATACATAGCATGTCAGTCTTGAAAAAAAAATAGGTGCTGGAATTGATTTTCATTAGGCTGTGCCTGTATGAACCCTGTCATATGTACATTTAACATTTCAAGATTTGTCTAAAAGTGTATGAATATGACATATAGCCTATATTTATGAGGTCCAAGCAACATTTCCAGATTTTGATGAATAGGCTATTATGAAAACTTTAGATTTAAGTGCAGCAGTTTTCTTTTTACTTTTTAAAGGGTCACGAAACACCAAAACACATGTTTTGAGCTGTTGACAGTGGTATATGTGTCCCACACTGCTAAAAACACTATTAGGACACCTATATTTCACTAAAAAGTGTAAATTGGTTGTTTTTGCGTTATTTCAAGCAAATTCGTACTTCCGGTTTGAAACGAATTTTTGAAGCTGCGTCACGGCCATGACATAATAGCGTGTATTCCAGCGTGCAGACTGGGCGTCTGTGCCAGAGTGTGTCTTATTACGTCTTACAGTGTGATGCATTAATGCATGAGTAAGGCTTGGTTCAAACCAATCAGCGCGCTCTATTGTGCAACTTCATTAATATTCATTAGTGTCACAGTGTTTAGACGACAGAGACGCCACGTTGTGTTGGCAAAACAAGCGTGAAGTGTTGCTTTTATAGTTTGCTGCCGTTAAGTTTTGTTTTTATTTTCTCTCTGTGAGAGCTTATCTGGATCACGTGTGGATTAACAGTGTACGCGACGCTCGACAACAATAACTTACGTGTCTAAGGAGGAACATTGTTTACTTGAGAGCTGTTCTCATCTGCAAACGCTGAAATCCGGATTCGCTTGTAACGTTAGTCTTCTCTTCATAATGACGCGGCTCTAGTTGCTGTGGATTGTCCTGTCTCTACAGATTTGGTAAGTGAGCGACCAGCGCTCTTTGTTTATTCAGTTTGTTCGTATCGAATTAAGTTAACTATTGCACTGAGTGCAAACATAGCACCGCATTTTGTGACCGGAATAACACACGCGGCTTTCTGACGCTACCTGCCGTGTGCATCTAAGTTTCCGGGAAATGCGGAGGGTTTTTTTCTCTCATTCCCCGTGCGGTATCAAACATTGCATGAAAAATACACGCTTAGAGCAGATCCTCGAATCAAATATCGCGTTTGTCGCGAGGGGCATGAATGAATTCCCTGAATGAAAGAGCCAAACTGCAGTTAAAGTCCACCATTTAATAATTTGGCAAATAATTCAACTACAGATGTCCATGTAGGTTAAACACCATCACTTTCTCATGTGTGTGTATTTTGACTGAAACTCGCGCGTGCCCAAATAGACACTCCCACACCATCCCACTTTAGTTCCTCCGACACTCCCCCCCTAAACAGAGCTGGACACGCCCACTTTTCTGACTTTTTCCAAAGTAGAGGTGTGAAAACACCCTGCTGAAACGAGGGGGGTTCATGGCCCTTTAAGAACAGCACTATTTTTTATGAACCTTTAAAAGCACATTTTAACTAAAAGGTTTTTTTTTTTTTTTTTTTTACCTGCAAGCACAGTTAATGTTCAGACTATTTAAAATGTTTAAAGTGACTGACAATAATACATATTCTTAATAATAGGAATTAATCTGCATCGTTTTTAAACTGTGCACACCTGTAGCTGCTAATTAGGCCCACAACTCTATTTTTAATACTGGTTAAAAAATAGCGTCGTAAGGTGGTACTTGGAGAGACAATTTTTTTCTAAGGTGGTACTTGGTGAAAAAAGTTTGAGAACCACTGATCTAGTGTATGTGCTGCTGGTTTTAGGCTGTACTCACACTAGACTATCTGAACCATGCCTGGGCACATTTGACCCCCATATCCCAATTAGTTTGACTAGTGTGAGTGCTCCAGACCGCACCTGGACATGGTTCAGGTCAATGGTGTCTAGTGTGAGTGCAGTCTTAGAGTGAAGTGTGTGTGTAAAAGAGTGTTTCAGATTCTCACAGCGGCTCGACTGACACTGAGTGAAGAATCAGTTTCACACTTTGCTTTAATCCTGCAGTGAATCTCAGATGTTTATAGTTTTATTGTGTGTTTTATAGTTGATCAGTCTAATAACTGTGATTGTGTATTAAAAGCTCTCAACTATCTCAGTATAAACTTATTTAAGCTGCACACTTCATATTCTGATCATCAAACACATCCACACACCAGTAAAGCAGATTCCTGATCATGATGTTCAGATCACAGTGATTCATATTCAAATATAATCAAACTTAAATAAACAAACTCACTGAAACATGAAGCACACACAGATTACAGGTTTAACTGTGTAAAGTCTCTGTGTGTGTTGTTGATCTGCTGAACTGAGAGTGAAGAGTGTGTTGTTGTTCTGCAGGTTGAGGTGTTGTGGCGTCTCAGATGAAGGTTGTGCTGCTTTGGCTTCAGTCCTGAAATCAAACTCCTCAAACCTCAGAGAACTGGATCTGTCATGGAATAAAGTAGGAGATTCAGGAGTGAAGCTGCTCTCTGCTGGACTGAAGGATCCTCACTGTAAACTGGAGAAACTGAGGTAAGATCATACATTAATCTCAGCTGAAACAACATCAAGGGTTTACATGTGTTTATCAGTCTGATTCTCATTAGAGCTCTTGGTGTTTGAGCCATGAAATATTACTTATAATGAACTATTAATAAAATAAAACACTGTAATAATGCTCCAGAACTCTTCAACAATAACATCACATTTTCTTCATTCAATCATTGATTTTCTTGTCGGCTTAGTCCCTTTATTAATCCGGGGTCGCCACAGCGGAATGAACTGCCAACTTATCCAGCAAGTTTTTTTGCAGCGGATGCCCTTCCAGCCCATCTCTGGGAAACATTCACACATACATTCACACACACACTCGTACACTTTGGACAATTTAGCCTACCCAATTCACCTGTACCGCATGTCTTTGGACTGTGGGGGAAATTGGAGCACTCGGAGGAAACCCATGTGAAGGCAGAGAGAACATGCAAACTCCACACAGAAACGCCAACTGAGTCGAGGTTCGACCCAGCAACCTTCTTGCTGTGAGGCGACAGCACTACCTACTGCGCCACATTATTGATCACTTTAATTGATTTTCCTACATTAAATCTTCAAGCTTGTGTGTTGTCAGGTTGTCATCTAGTGTATGTGCTGCTGGTTTTAGGCTGTACTCACACTAGACTATCTGAACCATGCCTGGGCACATTTGACCCCCATATCCCAATTAGTTTGACTAGTGTGAGTGCTCCAGACCGCACCTGGACATGGTTCAGGTCAATCGTGTCTAGTGTGAGTGCAGTCTTAGAGTGAAGTGTGTGTGTAAAAGAGTGTTTCAGATTCTCACAGCGGCTCGACTGACACTGAGTGAAGAATCAGTTTCACACTTTGCTTTAATCCTGCAGTGAATCTCAGATGTTTATAGTTTTATTGTGTGTTTTATAGTTGATCAGTCTAATAACTGTGATTGTGTATCAAAAGCTCTCAACTATCTCAGTATAAACTTATTTAAGCTGCACACTTCATATTCTGATCATCAAACACATCCACACACCAGTAAAGCAGATTCCTGATCATGATGTTCAGATCACAGTGATTCATATTCAAATATAATCAAACTAAAGTAAACAAACTCACTGAAACATGACGCACACACAGATTACAGGTTTAACTGTGTAAAGTCTCTGTGTGTGTTGTTGATCTGCTGAACTGAGAGTGAAGAGTGTGTTGTTGTTCTGCAGGTTGTGCCGATGTGGCGTCTCAGATGAAGGTTGTGCTGCTTTGGTTTCAGTTCTGAGTTCAAACTCCTCAAACCTCAGAGAACTGAATCTGACTGAGAATAAAGTAGGAGATTCAGGAGTGAAGCTGCTCTCTGCTGGACTGAAGGAAAACTCTAAACTGGAGAAACTGTGGTAAGATTATACAATGATCTTAATTGAAATAATAATATATTTTATATCAAGAATGCTGTACAAGTTTATCAGTCTGATTCTCATAAGAGCTCTTGGTGATTTGGTTTTGGTTCTGTTTGAGCTATGAAATAATATTTAATTAATAATTAGAACGAGCTATTTATTGCATTTGCTATTTTACTGTAGTACCCTTAAACAATTAAAACCTTTACATTTTTCTTATATTTCTTAATTTAATTTTCAGTCATTAGTTTAATTTATTTTCTGCTTGTATTTTGGCTGGTGTCATTTAGTAGATGTGCTGCGGGTTTTAGATGAAAGTGTGTGAATAAAGCAAGAGTTTCAGATTCTCACAGAAGCTCGTCTGACACTGAATGAAGAATCACAGATTCACACTTTACTTTTAAACCAAAAGTCAATATCAGATATTTACAGTTTTATAGTTTACAATTATTTAGTTGATCAATCTGAAATCATTGATTGTCCATTAACAGCAGTCCGCTATCTCAGTATAAACTTATTTAAGCTGCACACTTCATATTCTGATCATCAAACACATCCACACACCAGTAAAGCAGATTCCTGATCATGATGTTCAGATCACAGTGATTCATATTCAAATATAATCAAACTAAAGTAAACAAACTCACTGAAACATGAAGCACACACAGATTACAGGTTTAACTGTGTAAAGTCTCTGTGTGTGTTGTTGATCTGCTGAACTGAGAGTGAAGAGTGTGTTGTTGTTCTGCAGGTTGTTCATTTGTGGCGTCTCAGATGAAGGTTGTGCTGCTTTGGCTTCAATTCTGAGATCAAACTCGTCAAACCTCAGAGAACTGGATCTGACTGGGAATAAAGTAGGAGATTCAGGAGTGAAGCTGCTCTCTGCTGGACTGAAGGATCCTCACTGTAAACTGGAGAAACTGACGTAAGATCATACATTAATCTCAGTTATTGTTCTCTACAGTATTTTAGGGATTTTCATCATCATCATGTTATTAAGATCTTCATCATTTACATTAGAGAAATATTTCTACTGAAGATGATTTTCTCTTTAATTATCTGCACTCATGCTGCACCAGTTTACATAAATACATAAAGATTCAGAATAATAATGTCTGTGTTGAGTAAAGGGAAATGATCTTTAAAGCTGAAGTTTTAGAAACATTTAGACAAAACACTAATAATAAAGCCAACATGAGGAATCCCTGAAGCAGAAGCAAATGTTTGAGCAAAACACATTCATATTAGAATAATAATGTCATATATCAGCCTTTAGTCAGCAGAAATCTTCATTTCCCTCAGTTATTGATGAAAGCATTGAGTGAAGCTCATCCAGAAGTGTTTTCCTCTGTTTTTCTGCTTCACTTCTGTCAGTTTCAGGATGAGCTTCAGCACTTTCAGCATTTTCTATTATAAAGTCATATAAATCAGTGAGGAATGAGAGAATCTTCATCTCTGGCTGCATTATTCTTCTAAGACACGAGGCAAATTCACAACTGAACCCACAGAAATGTCAGCTTTATTTCATTTAGATTTCTACAATCTCTATTACTGATTTCTCAATACTCAAAACTTTCAGCTTCACACAGCAGGAAACATCCAGAACACACACAACTTTCCAGATCAGCTCATTCTTCCAGAACAATATTAATGATTTTCACCAAATAAAACAGCCTAAAAGATCTACAAGATATATGAACACACTGTGTGAAGGATTTTATTTACAACACAAGAATTGACTTGAACACAACATTATGAAGATGATTTCTCCTTCTGTATTGATGTTGATGAAGCTGAAAGACTCTTCTAGAGGTGTTCATCTGCATCTGATTGTTCTGATCATGTTCTAGATCTGGATTATAGTTCAGTGTTTTACTACACACATCCAGCACATTTCTGCAGTTCTGCTTGCTGTATTATGTTTTATATTTGTGTTGTTATGGATTATTATTATTGATGAGCTGTTTTAATGTATGTAAAAGAGCAGAATGGCCTGTGAGCATCAATAGTTTTGGCATCTGTTGTGTTTAAGTAAGTAAATCGTGCTGTTTAAAAGCCGAAACAAAGATCCTCTCAGTTGCTCACACTGACTACTGTTGTGCTCATTATCTGAAGAGTCCTGAGAGAGTGACCCATTGACAAACAGGACAGAGGGATTGTAAAACTTTAACCTAAAGACTCTGTGTGTGTTGTTGATCTGCTGAACTGAGTAAAGAGTGTGTTGTTGTTCTGCAGGTTGGATTTTTGTGGTGTCTCAGATGAAGGTTGTGCTGCTTTGGCTTCAGCTCTGAGATCAAACTCCTCAAACCTCAGAGAACTGAATCTGTTTAATAATAATCTAGGAGTTTCAGGAGTGAAGCTGCTCTCTGATTTAAGAGATGATCCACATTATAAACTGGAGACACTGCAGTAAGTATTAATAATTCATAGATCATATAATAATCTCATGTGAACTGAATCAGCTGTACAGATGTGTCTCAGTGACGCTTGATAATGTGTGTGTTTCTGTGTGTTTTATTCAGTATCAGCTGGGGTTTTATATGTTGAATGTGGAGTCTCTACAGACACATTAAACTGTGCAGAAGTGAAGTGTCAGTGATCGTGCTGCTGGAGTTTATAAAGACTCTGCTGGACGACTAAACATCATCATCAGTGACTGAAACACTCCATCATTAATGTGCATCAGAGAAGAGGAAGAAATGCTGCAGGAACTGCTTTATTCATATCTGCTCACAGAGAAACTCAATGCTGCAGAATTAAAACACAAATAAGCGGATGCTCTTTCTGTTTCCTCCACCTGTGATGGAGCACGTCATGAAGAGAGAAAACCACGAGAAAACAGAGAAACTTTCTGTCTCTTCACACATGTGAGATGATTCTGGACAGTGTCGAGTGATTCAGCTTTCCTTCAGTCTGACTAAAGAGAAACAGCGGCATATTGAAGAGTGACATGATCCAGTTCAGGAGATAATTACTCAAGATTAAATCATTTATTCATAATTACATCAGTCACCATGTCACATGCACACATGTAAATATCTCACTAGTCAGGCTGATTTACACCTTTCACCTTAACCTTCACATTTCAGACCTATATTGTAAATTGATGTACAGGACATTGTTATGTACAGATGTACAGTATTGTTATATGAAAATTGTTAATATGAATATATATATATATATATATATATATATATATATATATATATATATATATATATATATATATATATATATATATATATGAAAAATGTCATGGTTTATAATATGACAGAAAATGTATTTGTTATTTTTATGTAACTATTGTGTTTATAATACATATACGTGCATCCTCTAAGTTTTTTTTTTTTACTGATATTGTGCTCTATGTTGTAAACTAAAATATTAAATATACACATTATGCAATGTCAACAATTTTAATATTTCAGTATTCTTGTATTCACTGTACTCATGAAAGTCTACCTAAACAGCAAATGATATTAATAAAAGTGTGAATGAATCATATCAACCCAATTTTGTCAGCACACATTACGTATTGTGAACAGTTAACACGCTCAATTTTAAATAAAGCATTTAAATCACTGTTGTTTTCTTTGTAAAGTCAGCTAATTAAATTGTAATAAGCCTTATCGGAATTATAAGCAAATCTTGCTTATAAGCTTAGCATAGATATTATGGATATTATTATAGATACTATAGATATATTAATGCATTATGTCCAAACACTATAATTGGCACAAAAACAATCATCATAAAATATAAAAATAATACAATTAAAGTCATACATTTCCTGACTATCTAGGACTCATCGATGTGATCGGCGCTCTTTTCTCCCTGACATCATCGACTCTGGCATCAACACATCGTGCCTGTGAATTGCGGAAGCAGAAGTCGCTGCACATTAGCGAGTTTACCTCTTTTGTATGTAGTTTTATGTATGTTAAATGTTATATTTCTCATCTTTAATCGAATGATATACTTTTAATGACTCTGTAGCAGCAGAAGACGGTGTTTTGAGGATTAAAGGTAAGCCATTTTGTGTTTTTGTTTTCTTCTTGCTCATGTAAATATGACAGTATTTCTGTTTTCTGCCTTTATTTTTACTCTCATTTACTCTCATAGAGAAAATCTTATCTATTCTTGTTATTATTGTACAAACTGTCATCGTCAGATATTTATATAACGTTAAAGTATTTATCTAATTAGTTTGACTTCCGATTGTTTTCTTTCCTCTCTTGATTTGAAAGAAATGTTATTTTGTTTTAAAAGTAGATATACGTATATTTATTAAGTTTTTTTTAATAAAGCCGTATTTATTTTAAAACAATAATCATCTGATGACATATTAAAGAGTTTATTTACGAGTCTAAACTAGATTGATTTGTCAAAACAAATTTCAACTAAAAGGTAAGGATCTGTTACAGATATTTTATTAGTCTGTCCTGCTGTTAAGGTTTGTAGAAATCTTACTTATAAACTCACAGGTTTTTGTCAGAGAAAGTAAAAAACTTATTACATATTTCACACAAAAATCCTACGTAATGTAAGTTATGTTTGTTTGTTTGCTGATATTATTGTCTTAACTTTATTTATATTTTCTTTTTTCTTTCTGTTTTGCCATGAAAATAGCCTAACCGAACATTAAAAGAAATTATACAATACTATTTATTAAAAATCAAATCACATTGCAGACCCAAAATACTTATTAGTCATCATACATTTTCCTTTTTAATATTAATATTTTAAGGGGGTTTTCACCTTTTTTATTGGGATAGGATAGTGGAGGTTACAGACAGGAAAGCATTGGAAGCCGAGAGATGGGAAAAGTCGGCAACGGACCTCGAGTCGGGAATCAAACTCAGGTCGCCGTTAACACCTCAGTGCAATATGTCACTTAACCACTAGGCTGTTGCCGCCGACTTGCTTTTTAATTTTAACATTCCACTATCCTTGTCGTTGATCTGTAAAGATGACTTGTTCCTTTATTAATATTAGAGCTGAAAAATGATTAATCACATCCAAAATAATAATATAATTGCATCCTAAATAATGTGAAGTGTATTTACATATAGTTTATAAACTTTACAATCTATATTTGTACCTACTATGTATATGTAACCCTGCCGGTCCTACGCTACCCAACCCGCTCCGAGCTGGTATCGAACCGCGACCTTCCGCATGGGAGTCGGGTGCTCTACCAAGGAGGCTAAAGACCATGGCCTCTAGCGGCTGTCGCTAGAGCACCTTTAGAGGTCAGAGGAGTGAGGTTTACCTGCACAGCACACACTAGCTGGCCTCCGCTACACTCACCCCCTAAACCTCACTCCCAACCGGGTCACGGCACCAATGTAACCCCACCAGTCCTGTGCCACCCAACCTGCTCCGAGCTGGTATCCAACCGGCGACCTTCCGCATGGGAGTTGGGTGCTCTACCAAGGAGGCTAAATACCATGGCCTCTAGCGGCTGTCGCTAGAGCACCTTTAGAGGTCAGAGGAGTGAGGTTTACCTGCACAGCACACACTAGCTGGCCTCCGCTACACTCACCCCCTAAACCTCACTCCCAACCGGGTCACGGCACCAATGTAACCCCACCAGTCCTGTGCCACCCAACCTGCTCCGAGCTGGTATCCAACCGGCGACCTTCCGCATGGGAGTTGGGTGCTCTACCAAGGAGGCTAAATACCATGGCCTCTAGCGGCTGTCGCTAGAGCACCTTTAGAGGTCAGAGGAGTGAGGTTTACCTGCACAGCACACACTAGCTGGCCTCCGCTACACTCACCCCCTAAACCTCACTCCCAACCGGGTCACGGCACCAATGTAACCCCACCAGTCCTGTGCCACCCAACCTGCTCCGAGCTGGTATCCAACCGGCGACCTTCCGCATGGGAGTTGGGTGCTCTACCAAGGAGGCTAAATACCATGGCCTCTAGCGGCTGTCGCTAGAGCACCTTTAGAGGTCAGAGGAGTGAGGTTTACCTGCACAGCACACACTAGCTGGCCTCCGTTACATATACATTTCTGCATGTGAATATAACTGCATGACTAGATTGTAAAAGTGCAATTCCAGCGTTACAGATGTGATGCTTGCAGTAAAATCTCAAAACATAAATTTGCAGAGAAAGTATATGTTAACATTATATTAAAACATCTGTTTATATTTTCTAAAACAACTCACCACAGAGTTACGGGATCAGAAAAATACAAATCTGTAAACATGCTTTATATTTTAAATGAGGAAAATAAACATGCGCTATGGATTTGACTAAGCATGGGCCGGTATAGATTCTGACAGTATGATAACCTTGAATAAAATTATCAGTTTCACAGTATTGTGATTACTGCTCTTAAATATGGTCTCTTTGAATGTCTGGGTAAAAAAACAAAAACTTTTTTCCCCTTTTAAACACAATATATCTTATTTTGAGATTTGAGAAACATTTAAAATATTTTGCAGAAGTAAACATGTCAGACTGAATATTAGTATGAATATTATATGAATGTTTGGTCATTTATTCTATATTAAAAATGAATTACTGACTTCTGCTGTCTTCATTAGTTTCAAACGCACAGACTTCTTTACAATTTAAAACCGCATCTTTGCATATCTTTTCTGATGGAGATACTCTTGTCCTAAAAAAAAAAAAAAAAAAACATTTAAAAAAAATCTTACACATACCTTTGGAATGGTGTTACAGTAAATGTTGTCGGTTTTAAAATCTTGACTTTTCCAAACCGCGGTTATACCTTGAAAATGGTTAACCTCCCATGCCTCGATTGACCAAAAAAAGTCTGGGAGTTTACAGTGCACAACACACCTTGTAGAAATACTGTGAATTAAACTGCACAACCCAAAAGAAATAATGCTAAGCATAAGAGTTGCTCTCCATTGAACAAACCTGATTGATTTTAATTTATTGACCTTTTTTGGATTTATGAGGGAAAAGCTTTGTTATGGATGTGAAATTGGCACTTGTGTGACTTTGGTAAATCAAATATAATTGTTTGAAAACATTGACAGAGACATTTTTGCAGTGCTGTAAAATACAAGCCTATACAAAAGACTTAGAAGGGGTTTCACTATTTTGATGATAACAAAAGTCATGGCAAGGTTGACATTTGCATGGAATAGCTCACTATATATCTCAAACTCAAATGCTCTCAATCATTTTCACTGATCTCCCAGCATGCAGTGCTCCGCCTCCTCTCCTCAGGAGCCTCCGCAGGCGAGCGCTGAGCGGCCTGAGCTGACCCAGCTGCCCACTAAAGACCCGTCCTGCGCAGACAGCGCCTCAGACCCGGGCAGCCCCAAAGCTCTGACCTTTGACCTGCTGAACATGGTGATCTGCTTCAAGCGGATGCTGATCTTCCTGGAGCCCATCACAGACACGCTGGAGGTGCTGCGCTACCTGCTGGGGTGAGAAATCACACTGATTATATGGAGTCCAGTAACATGAAGGCCCTTAAAGGGGTGTATTTGTAAGGCTTGGTTGTGTTCATAAAATGCAAATTAATGTGTGCTCATGCTTCACTTGTAGAAAATCTCGTTTTTTTCTTTTCTTTTTTTTGATTATATACAGCTTAACAGCTAACATGAAAACCACTGTCATGTTTTCTAGTTCCTTTGAAAGGCCCGCCACTAAGAGCCTCTGATTGAGCAGCTAACATAATGTGCTGTGATTTGCAGATTGGCTCCACGTCACCACGTCACGCCCCTACAAGCATGTGCTTTAGTGCTGTGTAAACAGACAAGCTGTTAGCAGCCTTAGCTGGCTGAATCAGACAGAAAATGAAGAGCACACGCTGAAGCACACCTCTTGCTCATACCTCATGCTCCCTAAAATAAAATTTAGTATCTTTCACGTATATTCAGAATAAGCATGTGTAAGTAATATGAACCGATATCTTTAGCAAGTTTGTTATTTAAGATGTTTAACACAGGGAAAAGGCCACATAGAGAGACACTGGCGCGCTGCTGAAGATTGTGGCTGTTTACAGCAGTTTGACTGATGAATATGAATTTGTAGCTAAATTGTTAGCAGTGCCAAACAGCATTTCCCATTATTTACATCCTTGTTTACGTCCTCATACAATAAATTCTAGGGTCTGTGTCTGTAGTTGATCAATTTTAACAAATAAAAACACTTACAGGTTGTGTCTCACGATCCACTGCTTCTGCTATTATGGTTGGTGGAGTTTTTAACTGAATCCCGCACTGAACTGAGAGAGATTCTGGAAGTTCTCCTTTGTCAAATGCTAGAGCTGTATATTTATTATAATTCTCTGGTGCATAACTACAGTTAAATTGTAAGCACTTCTGTCTTTGTGTCTTGTCCTTTGGAAGTCTAAATACAGAAACAGAAGAGGCTCTGTGGAATTAGCAGCGTTTGGACGCTATTTAAGCTTTCTCTGCTATAACATTACAGCACCTCAGGCCACGGCCCATTACTGCGCAGGGTGTGTGCGCTTGGTGAATGCGCGTAACCTAAAGCGTTTGTGATCTCACTAGCTCGGATGTTTGTTTTTTTTTGTATTACCCAATCTTGCTCTCTGTAGGCTTTGCTAAGCTATCTCTGTAAAACCCAATGTCTCCATTTGCATTGAATTTTAAGCATCCTACATTTAGAGATGCTGTTTATGTTCACACAGCTACATTACACACCAACTAAAGTTTAAAATATGATGTCGTAGTGGACCACCTTTAAGCTAAGAAATCCAGCTGAGTTGTAAGGTTTAGGGAACACTTTTTGTGCATCCCAAATCGCAAACTTATGCACATTTTTTCACCATTTTATAGTACTCATGGTAGCTATTATTTGGTAATTTGGTCATTTATTCTATTAGTTTGTCAATAGTCAAACATCATCTTAGAAACGCTTTGAATTTCTGGTTAGTTAAGAAAACTGTTAGTGTTCAATTTGGGATGACACTACATGCATAAACATGAACTGTTTAGTGTTTAAGTGTATAAGTACATGCAAAATCACCTGCAAAAGTGCAAATTGTAGTGTGCCATTTGAAATGTACACATCCGTTATCCGGCTCTCTTTGTATTTCAGATGGAAGATGCCGCTGTTTTCCCTGCTCAGCTGCGTTCTGCTCAACATCCTCTTCCTCACTCTGACTGAAGGTGAGACTCCTGTGTTTTGGCAGAGATGTGTATATATATGTGTATAACACTCAGCTCATCATCTAATGGAATAAGACACTTGCTCTACTTTATTTGATTCAAACATTTCTAAAGTGTCTGTATGCAACCTTAGAAATTAAAAGTGACAATATTCATCTTACTAGCTCACATTGTTATTCTTGACATAAATAATTAATCTGTGCTAGTAATCCTCTGGAAACAAATTATTTGTTTTTGGTAATCGGATGGCATGGTGGCTTAGTGATTAGAACTGTCGTCTCACAGCAAGAAGGTAGCTGGTTCGAGTTCCGTATGGTCTAGTTGGCATTTTTGTGTGGAGTTTGCATGTTTTCCCCATGTTGGCGTGTTTCCCAATTCTGGGTTGTGGCTGGAAGGTCATCCGCTGCGTAAAACCTATGCCAGAATAGTTGGCGGTTCATTCTGCTGTGGCAACCCCTGATAAATAAAGGGACTAAGCCGAAGGAAAATTAATAAATAATCTTATATCAGAAAGTCTGACCTTTTGCTTCTGCATTCAGAGTGCCGGTCCTTCGGTTGACATCAACTTGCTTCCATAGCAACTGCATATTTATATCCTTAACAACGATCTTCTTACCGTTAGTTTGATATGATGCCTTAAAGAAAGCCCGCCTCCTACTCAATATTCAGTTTCAGTCGGAAGTACATCAACATACTGAAGAAAGAAAAGTCTCAGCAACTTCTGGTTCACGCTGATTTTCTTATTGTATTGTTTTTCATTATATGTTGGTCTTCAACAGTCTTCACTGACACGGCTGCAGTTGGCGGTGGCGCTGCTCTGCTGCGATCTCATGCTGCTGTCTTATTTGTATCTTTGGTTTTGTTCTTTTAACTTATTGTTGTTGTTTTAATTTTTAACGCACGAAAGGGGTCTACAGATGAAAAATAGCCATTCTTGGCGAATTCTGGCACATTTTACAGGAATGTTGATTAATGTGCCTTGACCCTGTAAACAATAAATTAAACTAAAAAAAGTTGTATTTGGATGAACGTGCACGATGATATTCTTACTAAGAAGCCTAGTGCTGATGTTAGCTATATGGTTGATTTTAATTATGTCACCTTTCCAGGCTATTTTTCTTCAGTGTGTATTATTGTTGTTAATATTAAACTATTATTGTTATTTCATTTTTAAAAATGTATTGAAATATTGAAATGGTTTTGTTCAGACTTGGGTTTTTGCAAAGCCAAAGATAATTGTGCTTTATGAATAAATTTGACTTACTAATATCAAAATAACATTAGTTGACTTACTAACGTCAGATTGGTGTAAGGACTTTTGAATGGAGAAAAGTGTAACTGTCAGTATGGTGAACAAAGCCCCGCCTTCTAGCACAGGAGCCAATCAGCGATCACAATAGAAGACAACTCTCCGGGGGAGGGGCTGGGACCAGACTTGAGTTTCTGCAGATTTTGTGTGATACAAACATTTAGAAATGAAACTAAAGAGATATTTGTTGTTTAATTTTATTGGTAATTCAGAAAATGTAATGTAATCGTAAGAATTTGTTGTTTCCCCATTCAAACAGACTGCCCGAGCATACTGCCTGAGAGGTGTTTTAAAGATGGTTGCTGAATGAAATGACTCGCCTTAAAGGGACTTTGCCTTTATTCTTCGTGAGTTCACCATGGGTGATTTAATGAATACTAGAAACTCACAGTTGCTAAAAATGTTTGGAGGGAATGTGGAGACAACATAAAAAAATATTTTTTTAATACTCATTTATGAATAAAAATGTTTTTTTAAATATAGATTTTTTTCCTAAAAAATAACCAAAAACTTGTGTTTCTCATCTTGCGTGCACAGACCTGCATCAACAACACTGAAATACATGACATCTGGTCGGCCGATCGCATATGGTCTACTCGCAGGAGTTCAAATATTTTAACGTATCCGCAGCTCAAATCGGATTCGAATTGTCCGGACTTCTACGCAGCTCCCGGACTACTCTCCATTGGAAATGAATGACTTTCGGTCTGTCGTTTGTCGTGTGCAGTGAAAAGGAGGCTTAATACAGTGTGTGTTTATCCTCAGGCTCGTGGTTCTCTCTGCTCCTGCTGGCCATCTCTGCTCCGGCTGTGCTGGGTTTCCTTGGTGACCGTTGTCAGGGTGCGAGCAGCGAGATGGCTCTCCAGAAGAAGAAACACTACGCAGTGCAGCGGCGAGACCTGCAGACGGTCCACATGAGCAAACAGGAGGCCATGCTGGAGGTCAAGGGCATGTGAGTGATGTGCATCTTTTCGAAATTCGCAAAAAAAAAAAAAAAAAAAGGAGACATTTAATTTGAGTTTCCCTCAGGTTATTAGAGCTGGTTAATGTTCTATTGGTATCCTAGCAACCAACAGTAAACAAGACAAGCATAATGGAGATGTCAGTGATGTGAATCTTTTTAAAGTTTGCAAAACCTTTGTGTTTCCCCTTAAGTTATTAGAGCTGGTTAATGTAGTATTGGTATCTTAGCAACCAATTGTAAACAATACAAGCATAATGGAGACAGCTAATTGGTCGCATGGTTTAATGTTTGCTATGTCTGTGTTTATTCTGCAAATGCGGTTCCATCTACAATTATTAGCATGAACACTTTTTCACCTCAGGTTAGCGTAAAAACTTAATTTTGTGAATTGATTTTTATTAAAAATTTGTTGTTTCATCACTTGTTTCTCATGTGATACTTTAAAATGCACATTAAAGGGATTGTAACCACAACATTTTAATTCTGTTATCATTTACTCTCCCTTTACTTGCTTCAAATCTTTAAGTTTCTTTCATCTGTTGGACACAAAAGCTGAACAAACGTTAACCATTTACTTCCATCTTGTTTTTTTTTCTACTATGGAAGGCATTGATTACAGGTTCCAGCTTTCTCTGAAATATCTTTTTTTGTGAACAAACACATATATAAGCAAATAAAAACAGAATAAAAGGCTTGAAATTGCTTGACTGTGAGTAAATAACATGTCCATTTTGTGTGAGCTATGCCTTTAACAGTGGGAGATGGAAACCCAGCTAGTCTAAATGAGCACACTCAGACTGAGATAGCAGGTTTGTGTTTTGCAGGCTGAAGCAGATAGATGACCTGTTGACCCAAGCGTGTGTCTATGCAGAGTCTGTGTACAAGGTTTTATACTGGGAGAGCCACGCAGTGTCCTCCATGTGAGTATCATGTTGTTATACTAAACTTTAACACTAACTGATGGACATCTTCAGTTTACATCAAAGTTTCTCATTCAGTTGTGTTATGCACACATTGTTATTTTGTCACATCGTCTGTTTTTGTGAAATATGAAATGCCTAGTAATAAAGGTGTGTGTGTGTGTGTGTGTGTGTGTGTGTGTGTGTGTTTGTGTTTATAGGTTTTACGGTTTTCTCCTGACAGCAGTGTGTCTGCTGTATACGGCTCCAGTGGGTGTGAGTCTGTCAGTAATCAACAGCGCCCTCTTTCTGTGGAACAGAGATTTCTGCAGAGGTCAGTAAAGGCATTGCCTCGGCCTCAGGTGCTGCAATACATACAGTACATGCATACAAAACTGATCACTTTACATGTTTGTCAGTGGATCTGTTCCTGTTTGAGTGGGTCTCTGTACAGGGCGATCATGCCACCCTCAACCCGAAAGTGAAAATAAAAGTGACCGGTTCGCAAATTGAAGGAGAGGGGTCTGAATGCAGACCTGGTGCAGTGCAATCTGAGCTGCATCCAATGCTTTTTAATGCGCTCACCTAACCCCACCCCTAACCCTAGCCATGACGTCACTCACTCCATTGAGTGCATTGTGTCTGACATTGCATTGCTGAGTGATGCAATCTGAGCTTACATCATAAAGGCTGCATTCAGATACTATTGAATTGAAGACCAGGAAAGGGGGGTGTCGCGAATGAAAGTAAGGTGGGATTGGGGGTGGTGGGAGGCGTTGCGGATGCCGCCCTCACTATTCTGACCAGACCTATTCTGATAGTCAAAACATTAGCGATTTATTATATAAGCACCTGGATAATAGGACGGGAGTTGGTTTATAATGGAAAAGCTACCTTCTGATTTTGGGACATGCTAAAGGGTAGCTTGCAGGAATATGGATTATTTGCAGTATGGACAATGCTGACGCTGTGTTTATAAGGCATGAGCTGTCCTTCTGAATGTTTATAAGCTCAAAACTTCTTAAGTACTCAAAATCATTGCAACATAATCATGATATTGTTTATATCTACATGCCTTCATATGGAAATTTTACACACTTTAAATCCTTGCTCATTTCTACTAACAATGGAAATCTTATTTTATATATATATTTTATACACAACAGTTTTTAAGGGGACCTTCTGTGTCTCTTTTCACAGGATGTATGTGAAGTCCCAGCTCAGAGTACTCCACAAATATTGTTTATAACCCTCTGAAACTGCCTTTTTTCAAAAGAATGCGGAGCTACAAATGCTTGTGTCAGCATAGTGGCAGATTCAAAAACAAGACTGACATCCTATGCTAATGAGGGAGAGATTGTCAGTAATGGGAGGGGCTTTCACCTCTGATGACACGTACAATGACAGAATGTCAATCAAAGTGTGTCTGTTTTTATGTGTGTTACAACCCCTTTGATGTTAGTCTAGGGTAAAAGTAATAACATTTAAAAACGTGTGGTACTTTTACATGATGAGGGGTTAAAGTAAAAGACACAAACAACAAAACTACCAACAAAAGTGATTTAATGTACAAAAAGTGAAATCAAAATAATGTCTAAATATATATACAATAAGAAAAATATTTACAATAATAAAGTAACAAATTAAACCGAGTATCAAACAAAATTAGGTCAACTCAAGAGTAAGGGGATGCTAGTGAAGCCAAATCAAAGAAATAAATATAACAAAACAATTCTAACTCATAAGTAAACCCCTTACCTGCTAGAAACATGAAAAGAAAAAGGAAAGAAAAATCTTCAGCGCCGAGCGCCGTAATCTTACCTATTCTGAACTAAAAACAAAACAAATACATAAGTGGCATTCACTTCTTACCTGGTGTTTTAAACAATGGATTGACTACGTGTATGTAAGATGGAAGTCGTATGACATCTTCCCTGTCCACCTTACTCTGAGGACAAAGTCAACTCTCAATAATCTCTTTTTGTTTGCCAGGTAAGAGTTGTACCAAAAATAACAAACAAACAATCGAAAATAAAATGTACAGAAATCACAAAGTAGTTCAAAAATGGGCAGAAAATATAATAAATAATTTTATCCAAACGAAAGTTAAGCAAAATTAACGAATAACAAAATCATGTCAGCAAAAACACACAAAAACAGGATCAAAGGCAAAGCGCGCTGTCATCCGCTCTCCCTGGCGTCCTTATATGTGACAGCGCCACGTCACCCAATGATGAGTGACTGGTCTCCTGACCCATCGGCTCCTGCGAAGGCGGACCTAGAGGATACGACAGGTAGAGATGGGGAGAGAGAAAGAGAGAGAGAAAAAGAGAGAGAGAACGGCATGCAAAAATCCCA
This sequence comes from Danio rerio, assembly GCF_052040795.2. Lineage (NCBI taxonomy): Eukaryota > Metazoa > Chordata > Actinopteri > Cypriniformes > Danionidae > Danio > Danio rerio. The sequence goes on from NC_141021.1 coordinate 57,615,729, forward strand.
CCAATATACGGCAACCGTAACGTGTGATTATGAAAATTTTATACATTTTTACTGGTTATATTCACACCCTGCTGCCACACAACTGTGTTTAAACCCCTTATAAAAGTGTTTTTGCACAATAGGCGCCCTTTAATACACACAGAAGGGGATTGATTCTGATCGAGTGTGTGTCTGTAGTTCTGTTAAAGCTGAAGGAGTTTGTTCACCCGACTTATGTGGAGCCTGTAGAGGAAACTGAACTGTGTGACTCGGATCAGGCCAATCTGCTGGAGCGCACACCCACCCCCACCAGTGTGGAGGTGAGAGACCATTCAAAAAAACTAATGTATACAAAGACATCTATCTTGTCTGGATTTTCTTTTCCAGTCTAGACTAACTCATTCTGTAAATGTTCTTCTTGTTCAGGATTTGTCTCCTGGCAATATTGAGGAGGCAGAGGAGGCGGAGCCTGACGATGAGTTCAAAGACGCCATAGAGGTCAGAAAAACAGCTGTTATAGATTATATCTGTGGTTTTGTTTATTGAAAGACAGATCTGTCTACCTTCTGTTCCATCTACCTATTTGTTCATTTTGTCTATATATACATCAACCCATCTCTTTTTTATCCTTATATCTACATTTTGTTTAATCTATCTATCTATCTTTCTCTATCATCTGTCTGTGCTTTATCTATCTATCTGTTCTTTATTGATCTGTTTATCTGTCTATCTATCCACCCATCTGTTCTTTATCAATCTATCTACATTTTTATTCTCTCTATCCATGTTTTTATCTGTTCTTTAACTGTCTACATTTTGCTCTATCTATCTATCTATCTATCTATCTATCTATCTATCTATCTATCTATCTATCTATCTATCTATCTATTCATCCATCTTTCAATCCATCTGTCTGTCTACATTTCTCTCCATTTTCCATCAGTTTGGTTTTCTATCTTTTTCTTGCTCTTGAGTCTGACATGATCTCTCATTTCTGCCGTCTGCTTGCTCAAGGAGTCTCAGCTTGTGTTGCCGGTAAGTAGCTCCCTCTAGTGGTGTAGTGAAGAGTTGTAGCTTTAACACCATACAGAGCTCAGTCTCCAAAAAGAGTGAATGTGTGTTTATATCTTCTTAATAATCTCATAAATCTGATTTAGTCATGTAATATAATAATAATAATGTAATATGTATATATGTGCACATTTCTGACCTCTGCTCTGTGCTCCAAGGAAACCCCTCTGTCTTTAGTGGTGAGTAACAGAGTAACTGAGAGCATTTAATATGTATATTTTTGCTCAAAAAGTAAAGAAATGTGAAATTAAGTGTGGTTTATGTGTGTGTGTGCATGTTTTTGCATCAGTCTAAATGTTCTGAATGCATGTGCACTGATATTAGTGTATGATTTATTAGATTTTTTGCATGATGCATCTCACAAAACAACCTAAGAAATGACCTGTATTTCACCCAAACATTACAGGCTAATAATTATAACTGCATTTCAACCATTCACATTTTGCATTATATCAAATATAACTTTTTATGTATGATTTATTATATGTTCATTATGCACTGAACTGTGACTCAGAAATGTGTTTTCTGTGAGATTTACTTGTTTGTTTTGTCAAATGAAATTCAGATATATACTTAATAATTTAATATTGTCAATCATTTTGACCATGAATTTCCAGGCGTTAGACAAATCCAAAACTAACAGTTATTATATGTAAGTACATTATCTGAATTGGTCCTATTACAAGCGGCATGACTGTAAAACTGTGCGGCCATGTTTTGAATGTAGGTGTGGCCTGTAGTGTATTTGCTACCAAAGGTTCTGAAGAGATGGAGAGCCCGTAAGGTGCCGCACACACCTGTCAATCATGATCTCTAGGTGTTCTAACCACGCCCACTTATTCTCTTCGGTGGCTTCTATTAACACTGATGTCACAGGAAATGGTTACACTTGACTGCAATAAAGGCTGCTCTAACTTAGATATTGTCTTGTTTCTAATTAAAATACCGGAATTTCTTTAGATTTTCTAGACAAGCAAAAAATATTGTCTTGCTTTATGAAATAATCAGCTAAAACAAAGTGAGTTTTTCCTTAAAACAAGCTAAATAATCTGGAAATGGGGTAAGCAAAGTAATCTTGCTGTTCATTTTGATATAAGATTATTTTGCACACACCATTGGCAGATTATTTAGCAAGTTTTAAAGAAAAACTCACTTTATTTTTACATTATTTCTTAAAACAAGACATCATTTTTTGCCTGTCTAGAAAATGCTTCTCGTTTTAAGAATTTTTAGATATTTGGGCTAGAAACAAGATAAAAACTTAGGGAAGAAAAGCATTTTTTGCAGTATTCCTTCAGGTCAAAGGTCACTGTATCTGTAAAAATTGGGTTGTGAATATTTTACTAACAAACACAGAGTCGGGCTCCTTCAATGTCTGTTCAGGATTTACTCTGAAAACTTTCTGAAAGCATTTGTCTGTGATGAGGCCGTCCTTCACTAGAGTCTGTATTCGAGAGCCTGTGGTGTTTTTAAAGTGGTGTTTTTAATGCTGTATGGCACAGAAATCTGAGCGCTCCCGCCGGTCATCGGATGACTGCAGGAAATGAAGCTCAGCAGCAACAAACATGGGCTCAGATTCACTGAAGTCGTCACACATGCTGCTACAGGCGGCTGTTTCTAATGACTTCAGTAAATCTGATCTGGAAACCGACAGGCCTCCACATACAGAACTCAACTAACACTGAGAGAGAAAACCTTCACACGTACTGAATGATCTGTGGAAAGTGCACTTATTTATGTATAGTGGTATAAAAATGTAGTATAAAACCATGGGCCATGCTCATATATGCTTGAAAATCTAGGTTAAGTGTGTTATGAAAATATTAATCATGAATGTAATTTTTGCTGGGTCAAGATATGAATTAATATCTTTAATTTTTCTTCAATTAAACAATATGTCATCCTGGACCCCAAAACCAGTAGTAAGTGTCATGCTTTAGATTACATCACCTGAAAGCTGAAAGACAGAGCTTTGTATTCATGTTTAGTTTGTTATTGGACAATATTTGGCTGGGATACAACTATTTGGAATCTGAGTAGTGCTGGGCGATTTGGCCTAAAATCTAAATCTCGATTAATTGAACATTTTAGCTCACGTTAAATGAACCATTATTTTATTTATTTGACTGATAAGTTTTGAACAGTAAATGTGTGCACATATTACAAGTGAAAGATTTCTGAATGAAGGGTGCATTACGCGATTTTAAAATAAGTGAAAGAGACAAACACTATTTACTATCTATGATTATTTCTTGAACATCAACGTTGAACAACTGAAATTAAACACACCTAAAACCAACAGTAACTTTTTTTTCTTATAAATATCTATCTATCTATCTAATAAATTTGTTATTTTCAAAGTTTCTTGCATCTTTTGTAAACAAATATTCTAATGTAAATTATTAGTTCATTGTAATAGAAAATATGACGTCTCTGGCGCAGTTTCCAATCATCATCCGTGTAGTGCAAATGGACATTTTGTGAAAGGTGCATGGGTATGTGAGCTGGCGAAGGCTGCGCCGAACCATAACTGTGCGTTCGACTCAAGTATAAAATAGCCTTAACAGAGTGGGGTCATGTTACGCCACACACAGTAGAAGTGTAAAGTAATTGAAAAAACTGACCTGTAAAAATTAGATCGATAATAGGTTCTGAATGTCGATTTCGTTTACTTTTCGATTAATCACCCAGCCCTAAATCTGAGATGTAAAAAAATATTAAAATACTGAAAAAAAACATTTAAAGTTGAACAAATTGAGTTCTAAGCAATGCAAATAACAAAAAAAATAAGTTTTGATGTATTTACAATAGGAAACTTACTAAATATCTTCATGGAACGTGAACTTTAGTTAATATTCCCATGGTTTTTAGCATATAATAAAAATGTATTATTTTGACCCAGACAATATGTGTTTGGGCCTTGCCAATAATTTGCCAGAGCAACGTAAGATCGGTTTTGTGCTCCGGTATCGCATTAAGAATAAACCATTTAAAATGTAAATTGTTTTGAAAAAGATGTACATTCAAGAGACTTAAATAATCAGTATGAGCCAAAAATAAAGGCCATTGAAACCTCTATATAGTAGGGTTAACACAATACTGGAATTTGGTACCAGTCGATGCTGAAATTTTAAAAAACGTTAATTTCCTGTCAACATTTACGCACTGTTGAGTGTGTTCTTAAACAGAGCTGTTTCATTAATTGTTTTATTTGACATAGACAATTACACTGGACAACTAAATGCATTTGTTTGTGATTTAGCAGACATGCTAATTCTCAACACCTGTCCACTTGAGGCTTAAAAAATTGACAAAATGGAAATATAATAATTACATATACACAACAATATAATTCTTTACATAAAATTACTGAAGGCAAAAGCAAGGGCGGCATGATCAAACAAATAGTAGACTATTTGTGCAAACACTGCTGTTTTGTTTTAACCCCTTTTTAAGAACACTACTAAAATATTTATATTACTTTCTAATTTTAGGTTTACATGTAAATCATTGCACAATTGCCTCCCTTAACAGAGAAAACAGATTGATCAAATGAGGTTTTACACTTCGGCACTAGACAGTCACCATTAGCAGTTGCTCGAGTGACTTTGTCAGAGGTTTGATGCCGACTGATTAGATTAGAAAACAGGACTGAAACATGATTATTTAAACATTTAAAAACCAATTTAAGATAATTACATTTAATAAAAGAATCAAAACTAAAAAGGTACTGTTTACGTAAAACATCACAATGATGCCATCGCATAGGCTTTAAGTCCATAATTTTAACTGCATGTTTGTATATCAAGTCAATAGGCTTCAAAGCTATTAAATTACATAACATTGCCATTATGTTCAACAAAAATGACTGTGATTGGCTGTGAAGGTCATCAGTTAACTGAACTCACCGCTGTTTACTGAGTGTAACCACAGATGCAGAGACATTAGAGTGTTTTAAAGCTGCGATTCATCAACAGATCACTTGTATGTCAGCTTATAGACAAACCAGCTGATAAAATGCTCGATTGTGTTTGTATCTGTGGTTACACTCAGTAAACAGTGGTGTGTTCGGTGAACTGATGACCTTCACAGCCAATCACAGTCATTTCTGTTGAGCACATGAACACAATCAACAGTTTAAGAACACACTCAAATATTCGCGGCAAATTGATGTTTTTTAAATTTCAATACCGATTGGTACCGAATTCCAGTATCATGACAACCCTACTATATAGTAAGAAGAATGTCAGAATTACGTTCATTTTAAAGGTTGTGTGCAGGTTTTCTCATGAGAGGGTGAAGTGGAAGATCTTTTGGTGTTGAGGTGAACATAAAAGCTAACGGGTTCACATCTGTCACCTCTCATCTCTTCTAAATTTCAGTATGATTCATTTATCATTGTGTTTCGATGTGTTATTTCTGGTAGGACGACGAGGATGTGTCTTCTGGAGTTCCTGAGTTTGACACGGTGTCTGATAACGGGCTGTTGAGCAGAAACGAGCCCATCCGCAGTAAAGTGTCCAAACTCACGGAAAAACTGCGCAAGCGGGTTCCTACCAATGCCACCGGTCACTATAAATCTCTTGATAATTATTTATTTTCAGCGTACTGCATTATGTCTCTCTATTTAACTATTTCATTCCTTTACAGGAAATTGTGTTCAGTGCAATTCGGCATTTTCTGTTTTAAAGAAAAGGGTATTGATTCTGATTTTAGTTGCTGATATTTTTCTGATCTTATTTTGTGGCGGTGTTTCATTGGTGATCTTTTTATTTCCAGAGAAACTGCAGTAACTGTGGCATCAGCTTTTGCTCTCGCTGTTGCTCGTATAAGGTGTTCAGATCGACCATGGGAGCCACAGGTACACGAGGAGCACGTGAATTTACCATGATTTTTAAGTCGAAGATGATTTTCTACATTGTTCTCTCTTCTTTTTTAATCCTTTAGCTCCTGAAGCCCAAAGAGAGACTGTGTTTGTTTGTTCCACTTGTAACACTTTCCTCAGCACCAAGTAGGATTGACCATCATCCTGAAACAATCCACCACTTTCCAAACTTGCAATCCTGTAAAACAAACTTGGGGTGGAACACGTGTTGGCTACTGAAGTGATTCTTGAGGTCTTGTTCCTTCCTTCACATGGAAAACCAAATTCCATCTTCTTATGTTTCCTCTTGAGTTTTTTGTCTGTTCTAAGATTGTGGCCTCCTATTAGCTGCTTACTCTGTGCAAGTCTAATACATCCAAACTGTGATCTCGCCTTGCTAAGAGATCAGATGCTGTGCTTTCATCATTGACATCAATTTCCAGAGTTCTTGGTAGGATATCAGGTTAAAATCAAGGGTCCTGGAAATCTGTTATTACTGTATTATTGCACATTATCCTAAAGAATGCAACAAGACTGTGTAAAAGAGGGGTTATTCGTCAAATGCAATGGACTTTAAGGAATAGTTTAGCCAAAAAAAATGAAAATGTCTCAGCATTTTCTCCGCTTCAAGTGGTTTCAAACATATATGCTTTCTTTTTTTAATCTGTTGAATGCAAAACAAGGTATTTAGCTATAAGATGCATACTAGGAAAAACAAATATTATTGAAATCAATTTTTACCTTATCATTCCTCAGTTTGTGGAGGGTGAGTAAATGATGACAGCATTTTCATTTCACTATCCCTTTAATATTGATAGCTCTATTATACAGTTTTTTAATGCTGTTTAGTTAACGTGACATCAGTTGTTTATTAAGAAATGGTATTTATCTCTGACTGCAACAACACTCATGATTCATAAACCCTAGCTGCTTTATGCTTGAACCCATAATAGTTGAATCTATAATTTATTTGTGTATTTTTGTCTGACAAGTCCTTAATCGATATATGTGTTTGTGGACATTCTCAGTAAACATTTATAGTAATCAAAGTAATGCTATCATATTAGCCTCTCAGCACAGAAGCGTTTTGCTGATCATATTGCTATTGAAACAATGAGCTGTGTTCTTTTCTGTCTTTTATTTATCTGTCTGTTTGTCTTTAAGCCAAGGTTGAATGTAAAACCAACACTTTATGGGGTATAGAGCTATTTCATATCACTGCTATTTAAACGTAAATTCAGATGTATTGGGGGAATATATCTTGAGTGAAAGCCTGTCCGTTTTCTTTGTCAAAATCTACTGTTACATTAATAAACAATATGAATATGGATGTGTGGAATTTCTGTGAAGAATTTTCGCGCCACATTCACTTAACACTCAACTGAACAACTGTTATGGCGCCTCTCGCATTGTTAACCGCCATTTATATTTAAAAGATAAACAAAGCGCCACACAATCCCCCATCAGAGTTGTTGCTAGAAGGGATACAGCTGCGGCAAGAAATTTATGAAAATTATTCATATTTCATATCTCCGCTATTTCATAAATTCAGATTTTTTGAGGGAACATATCCTGAGTGAGTTTCTGACCGTTTGCTTCGTCAAAATCAACTGCTACACTAATACACAATATAAATATCTGTCAGGAATTTTTGCACCACATTCACTTAATAACACTCTTGTCAACTGAACAACTTGGCGCCACTCACACTGTTGGCTAACCGCCGTTTACATTTAAAGATAAAACGCTGCACAATCCCTCAGTCAGGGTTGTAGAAAGAATACAGCTGCGGCCAAAAAATAAAAATTATTCAAACATATTCATATTTCATTTTAATGGTATTCAAACGTAAAGGCAGATTTATTGGGGGAATACATGCTGAGTGAAACTCAGCACAATCTACTGTTACATTAATAAACAATTTGAATATGGATGTGTGGAATTTCTGTGAGGAATTTTCTCGCCACATTCATTTAATAACCGTCTTGTTAACTGAACTGTTTTGACGCCTTTCGCACTGTTGGCTATTTAAATATAAACAAAAGCCCCACAATCCCTCACAGTCTGGGTTGTTGTTAAAAGGGATAGAGCTGCGGCCAGAAATGTATGAAAATTGTTCTTATTATTTATTAAATTATCTATTAATTGTTTTTTGAACGTCTACCCCAACCCTAAACCCAAAATCAAAGTAATGTAAAAACAAAACAGAGGAATATTTACATTATTTGTTAAATTAGCTATTCAGTTGTATTTTATTGACGTCCACCTCCACCCAAATTCTAAATCCAAGCCTTACAGTAAAGTAAAACTATTAATTATTGCTGTACAGTGTCACTAAAACATGTATGTAAAGCTGTATGCCATCTAGACTTTACCCTCAATCTGACTTACTGTTGCTATGGTTACCTTCTCAGCTGAACACAGCTTCTCTCCCTGAGCGTCCACTACTGAGCTTTGACTCGTCTGTATTATAATACTTGTGCTTTAAAAACATAAATCCTCATCACAACATTACTTCACATGACTGAAGCCGTTGGAATCTGCGCGGCTTCGGTTACCCCTCCCCCCGCGCGTCAGAACATTGTGTGATTGTTTCCGGCCCCGCCCCCTCTCCGTTTATCCCCACGTCCAAACGTTTATTCCCGTGAACCCGTTTCAGCACCCGGGACAGGCGTCGCGTGCTCGCATGGCAACATGGCCACAGAGGTGAGCAACACCCTTTATCCATTAATGCTTTTCTGCACCCGCTGTGCTTAAAGACTTGTTTTGTAGGACACCAGTCCGTGTAATCGGTGTCGTTATTTAAATCAGGGCTGGAGATCACGGATCAGTTCGTGACGTTACAGACAAACTGTCCGTTTTCACGCGTCGTTTTTAAATCCGACAGAGATACTGCTAAACCAATAACACAGAATAAACTAAACATACAACACACAGTGTAAGCTACATGCTAGTCATGAGCAGCTACAAGTTAAACGATTATAAACACAGATAGATAGATAGATAGATAGATAGATAGATAGATAGATAGATAGATAGATAGATAGATAGATAGATAGGCAAGGCGGTAATTAAATTTTTATTTGAGTCGAAGTGACTTAAAATCAAACCGACTATTCTGCTTTAACTACATTTTAAAGGTTGTGATCAGGCAGCCGACATGTTTAGTAGTTCTTGGTGCCTTGCTAAATGAGTAGTTTACCCCAAAAAACAATTTCATTAACATAGTTTTCATGTTAGGGTTAAGCTTATTGGTTTCAGTATCATCTGTTGAACACAACATACTGAAGAATGTTGGCAAAAAGCAGCCATTGATATCTAGTATTTTAGTTTGTACCATGGATGTCGATGGCTGCTTTTCCCCAACATTTTTAACAGTATCTTCTTTTGTGTTCTTTTAAAATTCATACACGTTTATCAAAACACTTGAATGCGAGTAAATGACATCATTTTGGTTTTTGGGTGAACTATCTCTTTAATAGGTAATGTTTGAGTCACGTTGATTAAGTTTGATTAATGTCAGATAGTATGCTGCTGTTACATCACATAGATAGATAGATAGATAGATAGATAGATAGATAGATAGATAGATAGATAGATAGATAGATAGATAGATAGATAGATAGATGTTAATCAAAATTACTATTATTTGAGTCGAAGTTACTTAAAATCAAACCAACTCTTCTGCTTTAACTACATTTTAAAGGTTGTGATCAGGTGGCCGACATGTTAACTTATTCTTGGTGACTAGGTAAAGGAATAGTTCACCCAAAAACACATTTTAAAAATGTAAAAAAAAAAAAAAAAAAAAAACACTCTAAAAAGTTATTTATTTAACCCAATAGTTGAGTTAAAAATATTTGGTGCTTTGTTGGGTTATTTTTAACCTTTATTGGGTTATTTATTAATAACTCAATCAGTTGGGTTAAAAATTTTGAATTTCAACAGTCAACTAATTTAACTGACCCAGAACAGCTGTATTAATATGCGGGCGTAATGTTGTTTTTGCTTTATAACCTTTATTTAAACTCTAACACTGCTGTTTTTTATCAAATTACCTCTCCATCTCATGTTTTTCTATCTGCTTCACCAGCGATCTGTATTAAATGTATAAAAACGCTCTGTCTGGAACTTAAAATGTAGTAGAAATAAAGCATTTTCAATATTTTTAAAAAGCTGCATGTCATTTATTTACACAGAAATAATGATACAAATAATAGTAGTACTAGTAATTGTAGCATTAGTAATACTAGAATGGAAAAAAGAACATTTACTCAAAATAACCCAATGCATGGGTCAAAATAACTCTAGTTGGGAAGGTGCTATAATAACTTATATAGTTGGGTTGTATGTCTATTTTAACTGAGTACATACATTCATTAACATAACTGTCCATAACATAATTTCCATCTGTAAGGGTTAAGTTTATTGGTTTCAGTAAATTTCATCTGTTGAACACAACATACAGAGAATTGTTGGGGGGAAAGCAAATAACAATAGTGGTTTTAGTTTCTGCTATGGATGTTAATGGCTGTTTTTCCCCAACAGTCTTCAGAGTATCTTTTGTGTTCAACAGAAGAAAGAAAATTATAAAAGTTTATCAAATGACATAAATTTAATTTTTGGGTGAACTAGCCCTTTAATAAGTAATGCTTGTGTTGTGTTGATCAGATTAGGATCATATCAGACAGCATGCTGCTGTTACATTAGATATTATAATGTTCATTTGTTTGCTCATTTGTTTGTTTTGATTTGAAAATAGACGCTTTTTAATGTTTGCACCTCTTCAGACAGTGTTCAGACTGCTTAAAATGCCCTTGCAGAGATCAGATCAAGAGGAAAGTGTGGTAAATTGTAAGTTACCATGAATGACAAAGGCTCGTGTGCGTCCAGTCAGAAGGATCTGCTCTCCGTATTTAAATCAGCGCGTGTGTCCGTGTGTTGTGACGTAGGCGAGCGCGCAGCTGGACATCAAAGAGGATAAAAGCGGCTGTCCACGGGTCCCTAAGCTCTTTTAGCGAAAGCACAGCGAGTGTTTGTGAGCGAGTTTAGGTTATCTCGTCGGTGACCGGAATGATTTCAGCACCGCGGACAGCGACGGACCGAACAAAACTCCCGTACTGTCACGAATCTGTAAGCATTTTTAAATCATTTATAAAAGTGATTTGTATTTATCTGTTCCGCTCCGGTGTCATTTCAATTCGTTTCCACAAGTTATTTTGAGGTTTACTGAGGAGGAGTCAAAAATGTGTGTGCGCTGTCCCGCCAAATAACCTTGAAAGCGCGCGCGCGAGGATGGTTGTCTTTGTTTAGTCTCGTGTTTCCATTAAACAAACATTCAGTCGTCAGAGCATTGATCAATAATCATTCAGTACAGGCGACAGAGGCTGATTAGATTGTGTTTTGATATATTTGGTATCAGTGGTGAGTGTGTGTGTGTTAAATGATCGTCTCCTCGCGATCGATCGGTTGTGCTCTCGGGAGTCGGTAACAGTGTCTCTCTTCTGTCTGAGACCGTTACCGAGAGCCGCGGGTGTACATAATTAATGAGGCGTTTAGTAACAACAGCCTGGAGCATTTATGCGTGGTAAGTCTCGGTTTACCCGTTTAAAAGTGGCGGTGCCATCATACAGTATAGCTCTCAGATGGTACTGTCCAGTGATATTTACATTGAAGCACTTGACTAAACTTGGTTCTAATATGGTAAGTCAGGCTCAAAGCCAGCCTATTGAAAGGGGGTTCTTATTTCTGAAAAAGTCGAATTTTTTGCTGTTATTCGCCTCATTTTTCTATAAATTTTAGTGACATTTTAAAGAACTATTCTTTGCTGAATCAGCTTGTGGGATGGTGATCATAACCACACTTTTTGATGCACCAAAAATATTTCCTACAATTTTGTCAAAGTGCTGAAAGTATTTATTTACACATTTGGATTTAAACTGTAAGTTAATTGCTATATATATATATATATATATATATATATATATATATATATATATATATATATAGTAATATTGTTATGAGATTAGCATTTTCAAAAAATAATAACAATGAAATATGAAGAAATACTTGAAAAAAACTTTTTAAAAACAAATTTATTATCATTTATCCTAAAAAAAAATATAGGAATCTGATAAAACTTGTTTTAAATTAAAAACTGTAGCCTGTGGGCAAATAAAAACTCTCCAGCTCATTCAACTTTCCTTAGTCAGAATCTGGCCACTTGAATAATTAAAAAATATGCCTTAATGCCTTCTTCTATCTACAATTTTCACAATTAATGATGGCATAGCGATCAAAATGTGATAAATTAGCTCATGTAGGGGTCAAATTCTGCATTTCGAGCCACCCAAACCCCCTTGGCTTTTTGCCTCTAAGTGCAGGAAATGGTCTAATTGATTTTAATATAGCCTATAGAAGACTGATATAAAGTTGAACTGTCATCTCAGCCAAAATGAAGCATTTTTGTTTAACAGCACCTCAGAATAATGAGACATATATATTACAAGCTGTGCCTTTATGCTGGATATTAGCTAAGAAACTAATTCTGCACAATTAGAAGCCTGAATGTGAGCTTGTTTTTGATATCTGGTTTAGGTTTTTATAAACCTAGGATATGGTAATGGTGACCTGTAACTGCTTATGGGCTGAAATGGTTTCAAGAGTTCACACTTAGCTGATGATTGATTATAAGCAAGTTTGGCATGCTGTCCCGGGAGAGAGCCCTGAGCTCGAAGGTTCTTGAGCCCTGGGCTCCCTCCCGTTTGGAGGAAGAGAGGGGAGCCTCGAGCTCAGGTAGATCTCGACAACTCCCCTTTTTATAATAGCTAAGGATTAAGATTGAAGGCTATTAAAAGATATGCTGCATTATTAGATTACCTGTATTGAAATTTAGATTTAACGATTAACTTGTTGTACATGTTTTTGGAATGTGGGAGGAAACCGGAGAACCCGGGGAAAACCCACGCAAGCACGGGAAGAACATGCAAACTACACACAGAAACGACCACCGGCCTGTTAAGGAACTAGAACCGGTGACGTTCTTGCTGTGAGGCGACAGTGCTAGTCACTGAGCCACCGTGCTGCCCTATGGAGGGAAAGGTGAAAAGGTAGGGGTGGAAGGGGGGATTCTTCAAATCGAAGATGACTGTAGTGAGAAAACCCTGGCTCTTTATAGTGGTTAGGAATGGCCTGATTGGTGGATCAAGCATGCTAATGCAGGACCAGCCGTGTTCAATCATAATCACGTGCTCCTCTCGAAATTAGTTTATGAATAAACTTCACTTCAAGAGTTCACACTTAGCTGATGATTGATTATAAGCAAGTTTGGCATGCTGTCCCGGGAGAGAGCCCTGAGCTCGAAGGTTCTTGAGCCCTGGGCTCCCTCCCGTTTGGAGGAAGAGAGGGGAGCCTCGAGCTCAGGTAGATCTCGACAACTCCCCAAAATGCTCCGCTCGGGACAGCAGCCGCGTATTTGAAGAACCCCCCAAAAGGCACAGGAGATTAATGCCATATCCGGCTGCTGAAAAGTGATACAGAAATAGCTTGGAGGAGCAACAGAGACTGGTGTGGGTGTAAAAATTAACTGAAAGTGCTTATGTATGACTATGTGTGCTCCCGGGTTCTGTTAATTGTAAGGACCAGCGGGAGAGTGAGTGGGGTAAGTGTAAAGGTTTAAAACATATGTGGTGAGTTTCGTAAAGGTTTAGTATAGTAGTGATGGAAAATAAAGCTGTAAGGTTCTGCGGAGCTGTAGCTGCAGATGAGAAGCGGTTAACTGATTAACCGCTTTGGCAGTCCAATGGGGAGTGTGTCAGTAGTGGTATGGATAAATGGTAGTGTGCGTGAGCTCCGGTGGAGCGACACTGCTGCAGCAGTGGTGCAGGGGGGATGAAGCTCGGCTGAGCGTCTCTGCGACTGCAGAGGTGCGATGGTAGTCAGTACTAAGGGGAAGAATACGCTTCTGCAGCAGCGTTTTAACTGCTTTAGCAGTGCTGGGAGTGACAGAAGTGGTATAAGTGTAATGGAAGTGTGCATGAGCTCCAGCAGAGCGTCACTGCTGCAGCAGTGGTGCAGGGGATGTAAATGATGCTCGGCTGAGCGTCTCTGCTGCTGCAGAGGTGCAATGGAAGTCAGTATTTGTAAGGGAAATACGCCTCCGCAGGGACGTTTAACTGCTTTAGCAGTGCTGGAGAGTGTATCAGTATTGGGTTGCTAAATGAAAGTGTATATGCGCTCGCTGAGCGTCACTGCTGCGGCAGTGATGTGGAGGGGAGTGATGCTCGGCTGAGCGTCTCTGCGACTGCAGAGGTGCGGTGGTAGTCAGTCCTAAGGGGAAGAATACGCTTCTGCAGCAGCGTTTTAACTGCTTTAGCAGTGCTGGGAGTGACAGAAGTGGTATAAGTGTAATGGAAGTGTGCATGAGCTCCAGCAGAGCGTCACTGCTGCAGCAGTGGTGCAGGGGATGTAAATGATGCTCGGCTGAGCGTCTCTGCTGCTGCAGAGGTGCAATGGAAGTCAGTATCTGGAAGGTAAATACGCCTTCGCAGAGACGTTTAACTGCTTTGGCAGTGCTGGAGAGTGTATCAGTAGTGGATTGCTAAGTGGAAGTGTATATGCGCTTGCTAAGCGTCACTGCTGCGGCAGTGATGTAGAGGGGAGTGATGCTCGGCTGAGCGTCTCTGCGGCTGCAGAGGTGCGGTGAAAGTCAGTTTCTAAAGGGAAGTGCGCTTTGGAGAGCTGATTAACAGCTGTGTAGCAGATAGGAATCAGACACAGTAGAGCGACTCTGTGGCTGCAGGGGTGCATAGGTATTCAGAGTCTGGTGCATTATATGTGTGAAAGCAATACATGTTCCCGCTAAGCCTTTACAGCTGAATTATAGCGGGGAGTGTGGTGATGGAAAATAAATTGATACTACAATGCAATGTAATTAAGTGGAGCTGCTGTAAAGGTGTGATGGTGGTCAGTATGTAAGCAATACGAGTTCCCGCTAAGCCTTTATGGCTGTATTGTTGCGGGGAGTGTGGTGATGGAGAATAAATTGATGCTACAATGCAATGTAATTAAGTGGAGCTGCTGTAGAGGTGTAATTGTAGTCAGTATGGAAGCAATACGAGTTCCCGCTACGCCTTTACGGCTGTATTATTGCGGCGGAGTGTGATAATGGTAAAATTTTTTTTTGAAAAGTGTACATGTGAGCTTTTAAAGAGCTTCACTGCTGTGGCAGTGGGAGCTTGGGGCTACCCCTGTGGGAGTCCGAGCTGCGGAGAATGAGTGCAAGTGAAATTAAAAAATTATGAAGAGAAAGAGAAGGGAAGTTTAATAAAATAAAAAGGAAAGTTTAGTAAAAATGAGTCCTATGCAACTAAGACAGAAAGTAGGAAGAACAGACAGAGTCGTGCTGCTTGGAAACTAGGTTGAAGTCTGCAACCGAGAATCAGCTGGGCTTCTCTGAGGAAATATTGGCTGAGGCAAATTGAGGATTTAGAGGTGTTAGAGGACCAATGACAGAGTTTATATCTGTTGTTGGAAGACTGTTCAGGCAGGGTGTCACTGCTGCAGCATTGGTGCAGGGGAAAAAAAATAATCTCAGCAGAGCTTCTCTGCAGTTACAGAAGTGCAATAAAATCAGTGGTGCAGAGAATTAAGGCTAAACAGCCGTCTCTGCAGTTGCAGCTCAGGCAAAGCTTAACTGTTGCAGCAGTGGTGCAGAGGGAGAATAAGGCTCGGCAAAGCGTCTCTGCAAGAGCAGAGGTGCAGTGGTACTCAGTATTCGAGTCTCACGTGGAAATACTAAGTACTATTAGCAGTGATATTTAGAGATGAAAGTGAAAAAGGGGCTCAGCTAGAGCGTCACTGCAGTTGCAGTGATGTTAATGGGGTGTATAGTTAAGTGGAGCACCTAAACAGTCGATATTAGTAAGTTTTGAGTGCTCCCGCAGGGACGTTAAATACTGCCTTTAGTGATATGTAAAGATGAAGGTGAATAAAGCATATGCTAGAGGGTCACTGCGGTAGCAGTGGTGCTTTGGGTGTGCAACTCTGCGGAGCATTTCTGCGGCTGCAGTGGTGTAGTGGGCCAGTATGGAGGCAACTTGTGCTCCCGCAGAAGCATTTACTGCTGTATTAGTGCGGGGAGTGCAACGATAGTGGTATTTAGAAAATTTGTAAGTGTATGCAAGCTCATTTAGAACGTTCCTGTTGCAGCAACTGAAACTCAAGACAACCCCTGAATTGGTCGGAGCTGTGGTGAATGAAAGTGAATAGAAGTATAGGATAGTTTAAATTTGGAGAGAAAAAGTTAAAGCTAGAAAAACAGGGAAGGGTAGTGAAGGAGCTCCTATGTTAAATAGGAAGGGAAATCGGAAGGAAATGACAGAGTCATACTTCATACCCAATAATGCATGATGGTGGAAGTTGGCTGGAGAGGATCGGCTGGGCTTCCCCGAGGTGGTATTGCTCTTCTGTGGTGTAAAAATGCTAAGAGGTTTAGAACCAGGGCCGGAGTGGGACACCTTTTCAGCTCTGGAGTTTCAAGCCTCAGACCGGCCCACCTCAGTTCACGACTGACTATATTAAAATAAGTAAATAAATATTTCCAAATCAGTTTCTAATGGCACTATCATGTCTTTTTTTTTTTTTTTTTTTTTTTTTTTTTTTTTTTTTTTTTTTTAAGAAAACAGCTGCTTTAGAACTTCAAATGTTCTACAACCCTAACAGTATTATATGTCTTATCAAAAAATGAAAACACTAAATTACTCTAGCAAGGATCGAACCCAGGTCCGCAGCGTCTTAACCTAACGTGCCAACCACTCGACCACAACAAAAGAGAAAAGTTGTGGTAAAATAATGAATAAAAAGCTGTGGTCAAGTAAATGAATTAAAAAAGTGTCACTGCTGAGAGCAACAGATTCTGGAGCTAGGGACACCGGCCCTCGCGGCCAAAATAAAACAGACCGGCCCACCGGGAATTCTCCCGGTCCTCCCGATTAGCCAATCCGGGCCTGTTTAGAACAGGTGTGTGGGGGAACGGATATCATCCTGCATCCCTTCATCCTGCGAAGATAGATCAGATATGGTTAGGTGTATCGTTGGATTGAAATGTCATACTTAGTTCAGAAGACTTAAATTATAAAGGCTAGTGTGAATATGGCATCGAGGGTGTGGGCTATGTGAGTGGAAAAGTGTCATTTGCAAAGAGTGTAAATGTATTTAGAAATGGATGTGGAGTGTAATAGGTTGGATGAGGGTCAGCTTCTGCAACCAGCTGACATGATCTCTGAAATGAGAAAAACAAGAGAGAATCAGAAATGACATTACAACATGGTACATGTATGGCAAACACAATGAATTATTTTAGCTGATAACCATGCGGGGCGTCTTAATAAGAGCATGGGCAACTAAGTGTGGAAGTGCCTTTGTTAATGCATGGTACGAAGCCTCATTGTCGCAACGAGCAAAGATAGTAGAGGTAGGCATTTGTCCCTCCTAAGGATGGCATATTAAATGAGAAATCTGCTCGACTAGTGATCCTGATGTACCTCTTGAAGACAGGGTAGGTGGAATTATAGTGGAGTTTAAACCCCTTGGTTTGTATCTAACGCAGAGTCAATTGATGAAACATCAGACATGTCAGAAATGTCCTCCTCTTATTCGTGGAAGTCAAAGCGGGAAGTTTGTTTCTTTGCTGTTTTCACATCTAACCAACTTGCCATTATAAGCTTATGGCTTATAAGTGTATGGACATGAGTCACTGGGGCATATTACGATTGGACTTCTATGCCTAATGCATTGAATGTTTTTCAGTAGCAGAGTAAACTTTTTAGAAGTTAAACTGCTATCAGATGTGGCAGTTTTTTTTTTTTTTTTTTTTTTTTTTTTTTTTTTTTTTTTTTTACATTTTATAATTATTTATTTTCTTTATTATTTATTTATTAATTTATGTATTTATTTATTTATCATCTGCCAACATCAAACCCTGAACTTAAAATTAATGTCACCATTTAGTAGTAATTGTGTAAATGTAATGATAATCATTCATGAGCTTGTCATGAGAGAGGGTGGGACCATCTCAAATTTTTGAGAGTTCATTGGATGGTGGCGCTTCTCCTTTCAGCTATTGGCTCGAAGGAGTGTCAATCAAAGTTGCAGAAAAAGGCTGGCGGCCATTTTGTTTGCCAGAGAACTAGTGTTATGATTGGAGACGCTACTCTATTGAATGCACCACAGCGACTAGTTTGGAGGATTAACATGGATGTTTATCAATGTATACATAAGTTGTGGACTGATGTTTTAAGGATTGGATTGTCTACAACCTTGATTGAGAGGTGAGTCATTCTATTCACGCTAGAATCATCCTTTAAAGATGGATGTTTAATCTTAGTTGTAGTTTGTGAGGCTTCCCCTTAAAAAGTGTCATGTATGTTACCGCTGGTGCACCCCTAGAAGAGAGTTCAGCTTGAATCGCAGGCATTGAGAGTTTAGGCAAAGTTCATGGATGGTGATCGAGTGTTTACTGTGATCTTGTTGGAGAATTGGGTTGAAGACACAGAGATTGCATTGTGTGAGGCAATTGAAGTAGAAGGTTGAGAAGTTGTAGTTGGATAAGTTGGTGTAGCTGGAGAAGTTGATGTAGCTGGAGAAGTTGATGTAGCTGGAGAAGTTGATGTAGCTGGAGAAGTTGTTGTTGTTGGAGAAGTTGATGTAGCTGGAGAAGTTGTTGTTGTTGGAGAAGTTGATGTAGCTGGAGAAGTTGTTGTTGTTGGAGAAGTTGATGTAGCTGGAGAAGTTGTTGTTGTTGGAGAAGTTGATGTAGCTGGAGAAGTTGTTGTTGTTGGAGAAGTTGATGTAGCTGGAGAAGTTGTTGTTGTTGGAGAAGTTGATGTAGCTGGAGAAGTTGTTGTTGTTGGAGAAGTTGATGTAGCTGGAGAAGTTGTTGTTGTTGGAGAAGTTGATGTAGCTGGAGAAGTTGTTGTTGTTGGAGAAGTTGATGTAGCTGGAGAAGTTGTTGTTGTTGGAGAAGTTGATGTAGCTGGAGAAGTTGATGTTGTTGCTGGAGAAGTTGTAGCTGGAGAAGTTGATGTAGCTGCAGTAGCAGTAGCAGTAGCAGTAGCAGTAGCAGTAGCAGTAGCAGTAGCAGTAGCAGTAGCAGTAGCAGTAGCAGTAGCAGTAGCAGTAGCAGTAGCAGTAGCAGTAGCAGTAGCAGTAGCAGTAGCAGTAGCAGTAGCAGTAGCAGTAGCAGTAGCAGCAGCTGATGCAGAGCAGTGTATTCTTCAAATCGAAGATGACTGTAGTGAGAAAACCCTGGCTCTTTATAGTGGTTAGGAATGGCCTGATTGGTGGATCAAGCATGCTAATGCAGGACCAGCCGTGTTCAATCATAATCACGTGCTCCTCTCGAAATTAGTTTATGAATAAACTTCACTTAGGGAACATTGAGCTGAGGAGCCACATTTTTTTTTTTTTTTGATGAATTTATTTTATTTATTTATTTTTTTATGCTTACTTAAAAAATTTATTGGCCTTTGTATTTCTTCTGTTCTAGTTTATATATATTTACATACACACAAATCCAATCCAATTGTGCATGGTCCATAGGGCTGGTCGATATGGCAAAAATGCAATTTCCATAATTATTTTCCATATTGAACGATAACAATATGTATATCTCAATACGTTTTTAATGCTTCCAGATTTAAAAGAGTATACCAATAATGACTGAAGCCACAAAAATCAGAGGGTCCATTAAATGGCATAACATTTTTGTCCTATTAATTTTCGTTAGATGAAAATTTAGTCCATTTTTAATATCAACTCACTTTCAGATTCCCATTGTTGGACATTTCTGCTGTGTAATTGGCTCTTAGATCAATATAGAGTAAAAAAGTCCAGTGTTGTTGACATAAATTTTATAACGATGCAATATAATATTGTTTATCGGCCCAGTCCTTCCTGCAGGCACAGGACGTCAACATGATGTCTTATTGACGTTGTACCCCAATGTCGTGGGGACATTGGATTTAGTTTGGAAATGAAAATCGGGTTGATGCCAGAACCCAACATCGGGCCAACGTCCAACCTAATATCAACCAAATAACAACGTCTAATCATGTCACACCTTGACGTTGTGTGGACGTTACCACTATGACTCCTATCAGACGTTGCATTTTGGTCACTATCAAACACAACCTAAAATCAACCAAATATCAACGTCATTTCACATCGTTATTGGACGTCAAGAAAACGTTGTGCTTCGATGTTGTCTAGTCATTGCGTTAATGTCTGACTTCACGACCTGAATCTAACCTAATACTAACGTCCTATGATGTTGTGTGTCTGCGGGGCTAGGTCTGTTATTAATTTCATTTATACTGAAGAAATATGGTTTCATCAGATGTTTTCCTGATGTCTTTTAATTCTTAAACCTTCCCAATGTGGATATTTTTGCGTGTTCAACAGGTAAAAAGTGGTGTTGTGCATTTATTTGACACCAGATACGCCTTTTATCTGAGCTGTGCAAGAATTCTTGAGATCTGTGCAAATGTCCAGTGCCAGAGATTGATCGAGTCCACAGCACCACCGAAGAGCTGTGTGTCAAGACTGCGTGTGTGTGTGCTGTCTCAGCCTGTTACTATATCAGAGGACGTCGTGCACTGGCCGGTCCTGCTTCTAAAACATTAGAGGGAGTTTTTAAATAAACAGGTTGTCAGGAGCACTTGTGTAATTATACCGTCTCAGTCTGACCTTTAGATGTCCAAAGATAATGAATAACGTGCAGCGCTAGCAGGGCCGTGTTGTGTTGTTTGGCAATGTGCAGTGGTTTGTTTCTTAAAATAGTGTTATTGTGGTTTTATCATGCCTGTCTGTGAAATCGGGCTGCCCTGGTACTGCAGGAGAACGGGGTGAAAGCGCAGGACAAGAGTGGGGGATGGAAGGACCCACAGCCCATGCTGATGTTGATGTGTGTGTGTGTGTGTGTGTTGGCTGGCAGTGACAGATGGTCAGTCCTTTTGATGTTTTTGTGTATGTGTGCATGCGGGCAGTAGCGTGTCCATTAGATTATGAGGTCTTCCCTGCATTACTAAACGAACCAGTGTAGACATCACTGTATGACATAACAAGAACAGCGGCGCATTACTGTATGAGATAAAGACTACAGTATGTTAAGGGATTAATGCATCACTGCGTTATTTTGCTTGATAATGACATCACTGCATTGCTCCGAGTCTGACATGATGATAAAATCCACACGTGGCTCTCTAATTGTACAATTTTGGAAGGATTTCTCTGACATTAGGTTAAATAACTCTGCACTTCTGATTTAATGACATCACTGCAGTATTGTCTGAGATAATGACATCACTGCAGTATTGTGTGGGATAATGACATCATAGCATTATATATTACATGGATAATGACATCACAGAGTTATTCTGAGATAATGACTTCAGTGCAATGTTGTAATGGATGACATCACAACATTACAGTATGAGATAATGACATCATGACCTTACTGTATGATATAATGGCATCACTGCATTACTCGGAGATAGTGACATCATTGCATTACTATATGAGATAATAATGCATCACTGCATTACTATATGAGGTAATATAAATGTATTACTATATAAAAATAATGACGTCACTGCCTTTTATATGTGATAATGATATCATCGCATTACTATATGAGATAATGACGTCACTGCTTTCTTATGTGGGATAATGATATCATCGCATTACTATATGAGAGAATGATATCACTGCTTTTTTATATGGGATAATGATATCATCGCATTACTAAATGAGGTAATGACATCACTGCTTTTTTATATGGAATAATGATATCATCGCATTACTAAATGAGGTAATGTCATCTAGTGTTGCAAGATATGCAGGTATTTGAATGAACTTGCAAATTCCCTAGCTCTCAAAATGAAATAATTCCTCATTGTATTAGTAATGGTACTTTGGAGAAGGTGTTCGCACTGGGTGTTTATTAATACATACAGACAGTGACTTTTTCCATTGAGTTTGTCTAATACTGTTGTATCAATTTAGTATTGGTATCGTTATTGGTATTGGTATTGATATTTAATTGTAGGTATTGTATAAAAGTAAAAATTTTGGTTTTATGACCAACACGTTAACAAAAATTGTGATATACTAAATACTAAATTTGACTATACCCGAGGGACGGTTTACTTTTTTAAACCTACCGACTCCCCCACACTGCAGTGGGCCGGGTTGTAAATGTTTCACAAAAATCAAATGAACTCTTAAAACAATATTAGCATGGTATTATGACACTATACCAAAATTTTACCAATACCAAATTTTGGTATACCAAATCTAAAATTTTACTATAACAAACACCAAATTATTACCAAACTATACCAAATACCAAATTTTACTACCAAATTATTACCGAACTATATAAAATACCAAATTTTACTGCACTAAATACCAAATTTTTACCGAACTATACCAATTATCAAATTATTACCAAACTATACCAAATACCAAATTTTACTACACCAAATACCAAATTGTTACCAAACTATACCAAATTTTACTATACCAAATACCAATTTTTACTATAGCAAATTTTGGTATTTTATCACTAATGACATCAATGTTGTGTGAGATAATGATATCATCACATTACTAAAACATCTCAAAACGTCACATCTGATGAAATTGGGTATGGTGCAGTATTGTAAGGTGGGATTGGGTATGGTGCAGTATTGTAAGGTGGGATTAGGTATGGTGCAGTATTGTAAGGTGGGATTGGGTATGGTGCAGTATTGTAAGGTGAAATTGGGTATGGTGCAGTATTGTAAGGTGGGATTGGGTATGGTGCAGTATTGTAAGGTGGGATTGGGTATGGTGCAGTATTGTAAGGTGGGATTGGGTATGGTGCAGTATTGTAAGGTGGGATTGGGTATGGTGCAGTATTGTAAGGTGGGATTGGGTATGGTGCAGTATTGTAAGGTGGGATTGGGTATGGTGCAGTATTGTAAGGTGGGATTGGGTATGGTGCTGTATTGTAAGGTGGGATTGGGTATGGTGCAGTATTGTAATGTATATGAATATATTACATTTTCTTATGTACATACTAAATGTTCTTATGGAATAGTTTATATATTTTAAGTGTTGTGGGACCCTAGGAAGATTATGAAAAGCCTTAGGTCATGGCTAGTTGGTTCTAAATAAATTACCTACATTATTATATGAGCTATTTACATCAATGCAATACTTTATAAACCTCATGACATTACTGTACGAGGTAATGACATCATCATGCAGTATAATGATGACCAAGCAGGTTCGTTTTAGTGATGTTGTAAATGACCACTAGTGGTAAGTTTTCTGCCAATAAAATAGGACCGAAATCTGCACTTGTCAAGTCATTTTCATGGATTGTTTGACACCTAACAACCCAAGGAAATTGGATTTATGATTAAGTCAGAATGCATCGCTCTTTCTCTCCCTCCTCTGCAGTTCCACAACCTTCAGGAACTGAGACACAGCGCATCTCTGGCCAACAAGGTCTTCATTCAGAGAGACTACACCGATGGCACGGTCTGCAAGTTCCAGACCAAGTTCCCCTCCGAGTTAGACAGCAGGGTAAGTGTGTGTGTAAATGTGTCATGCCTCTCGAGTTGACTCTTAACACAACAATAACTTACAAAAGAAAAGGTTCATTTAAGGGAACCAGCCTTCTCCAGAAAGAAGCACCACCGCTGCACACCACACTGACTTATATTTGACGCGGAGAGACAGGGAATTGAATGTAACTTGCATGTACTACATCTGCCATTTTGTCCTGATAATGGGACCTACCCGCGTCAGTTGCGTTGCTTCACTCCCACTCATGAATTTTCTTGCAGTGCGTCATGGGATATTGTAGCGTCCATCGGATGCACACTTCAGATTTTCGCCTGAACTAGTAGGTCATCCGGAAACTTCTCACATACTGTTTTCGAATACTATGAATTTGAACATACTACTTGGCTCGCATACTGTTTTTAGCGCACTATATAGTATGGAAGTATGTGATTTTTGGAGGCAGCCCTTGTCTTTAAAATCTCTCTGTGAGCGAAAGCACAGATAGTATTCATATTGCTATCTTACTTACACCCCATTCACACGGGGCGTCAGCGCTTCCCATTCACTTTAAATGGGTGATGTCAGGCATTGCCGAACTGCATTGTCGATCCGTCGGCGCGGGAGAGAACATGCCAACTCCACACAGAAATGCCAACTGACCCAGCCCGGGCTCGAACCAGCGACCTCCTTGCTGTGAGGTGAACATGCTACCCTGTGCGCCACCCCGTCACCCTTTAAATTGCAAATTAAATCACAATATTAGTCAGTAAACTCTCAATTAGATATTCTTGTCAAATCACACAGGCCTTTTTGTCTTTTATAAAGCAGCTTTATGTATAACAACGTAAACAGGGATATCTGTGAGGTGGTTTACAAGTGGACGTTTAACACACAACGTCTTAAATTATCTATTAAAACAAACACACACACACACACAAAACAATGTACATGAAATAATACAAACATAAATAAATCCAAAATAGCAGGATCCATCTTTGCTGTTTGTCACAAAACTGTATAAACCTGCATGTTTTAGTTGCTGTGACGTACATTATTGAACACTGAACAAAACTGAGATAACATTGATCACCATAGTCATAATGTGAAATTTTCAAACCATTATATATATCTAGTCTGTGTGAGTGTGTGTGTGTGTGTGTCAGAAAATGAGAGACAGCACAAGTGAAAAGGACTGAAAGAGAAAAGGCTCTCCACCCAGACAAACTCTGCTCTTCAGCAAAAGCTCTGCTGAGTGCGCAAACTCCACACAACACACACATAATGAGCCGCTAATAGAGATGATAATAGAGTGTTTAAAGGTGTACGATCATGTTACAGACGCCCAGTAAAGACTTGCTGAGTAAATGAGAGGCAAGGGGAGTTTAACAAAGCAAGCTTTCTCTGCCCATCTGTTTATATAATGATCAAAATGCTATTTATTTATTTCCCACATGCAATCTGCAGATTTATTTGTCCTATTATTCAGTCTATTTATTAACTTGTGTAAATATGTGTAATAATATACACTCACCGGCCATTTTATTAGGTACACCTTACTAGTACCGGGTTTGACCACCTTTTGCCTTCAGAACTGCCTTAATCCTTCATTGCACAGATTTAACAAGGTACTGGAAATATTCCACAGAGATTTTGCTTCATGTTGACATGACAGCATCACACAGTTGCTGCAGATTTGTCGGGTGCACATCCATGATGCGCATCTCCAGTTCCACCACATTCCAAAGGTGCTCTATTGGATTGAGATCTGGTGACTGTGGAGGCCATTTGAGTTTAGTGAACTCATTGTCATGTTCAAGAAACAAGTCTAAGATGATTCATCCTTTATGTCATGGCGCGTTATCCTGCCGGAAGTAGCCATCAGAAGACGGGTACACTGTGGTCATAAAGGCATGGAAATGGTCAGCAACAACAATGCTTTTTTTATGTTGTTGATGCTAAATTCTGACGCGACCATCCAAATGTCAAAGCAGAAATAGAGACTCATCAGAGCAGGCGGCGTTTCTCCAATCTTCTATTGTCCAGTTTTGGTGAGCCTGTGTGAATTGTAGCCTCAGTTTCCTGTTCTTAGCTGACAGGAGCGGAACCCGGTGTGGTCTTCTGCTGCTGTAGCCCATCTGCCTCAAGGTTGGACGTGTTGTGTGTTCAGAGATGCTCTTCTGCAGATCTCGGTAAATTTGAGTTACTGTTGCCTTTCTATCAGCTGGAACCAGTCTGGCCATTCTCCTCTGACCTCTGACATCAACAAGGCATTTGCACCCACAGAACTGCCGCTCACTGGATATTTTCTCTTTTTCTGACCATTCTCTGTAAACCCTAGAGATGGTTGTGCGTGAAAATCCCAGTATATCAGCAGTTTCTGAAATACTCAGACCAATCCGTCTGGCACCAACATCCTTGCTATGTTCAAAGTCACTTTAATCACCTTTCTTCCTCATTCTGATGCTCAGTTTGAACTGCAGCAGATCGTCTTGATCATGCCAAGAGTTGCTACAATGTGACTGGCTGATTAGAAATTTGCGTTAATCAATTTAACAAGTGTACCTAATAATGTGGCCGGTGAGTGTATATTAATTCAGTTTTTCTCATAATTTTAGTAATATTATTGAATAATATGCAAATGTTTAGATGATTTGACAGCTTATATTTAAATATTATCTCTCTGTTAGTAGATATATTATATGGAGAGACTTACTTTGTTTACCAGACAAATGATTCTAACTGGATTTGCATTGTACGTCTTAAATACAAGTTTAAAAGTTATTTTGTATTTTATGTGTTGTTTTTAGTTACCATACTCTTAAAATCATTCCACAGATTTTATTTATTTTAAAATTCTAAGCAGAAATAGCAAAAAATTGTTGTTTTTATAATGTTAGCTAGTATTGAATTCAAACCCACTTATGCCTGTAATATAATGATCGCCCTGGTGCTCTCTGATTTGTCTTTGCATGTGATTGGTCAGATCGAGCGGACGCTGTTTGAGGACACGGTGAAGACGCTGAATACTTACTATGCAGAGGCGGAGAAGATCGGAGGCCAGTCTTACATAGAAGGATGTCTGGCCTGCCTTACAGTTTACCTCATCTTCCTGTGCATCGAGACGCGTTACGAGAAGGTAAGCTATCAGCATATTAAACATAGTAAACACAGACGAATTGGTGTTGTTTGCAAATGTGTGTTGATTTTTGCAGAATATGGGGAATGAAAATTATGCTGATTGTCAAAAGCGTGTGTGTGGTGTGTGTGTGTGTGTGTGTGTGTGTGTGTGTGTGTGTGTGTGTGTGTGTGTGTGTGTGTGTGTGTGTGTGTGTGTGTGTGTGTGTGTGTGTGTGTGTGTGTGTGTGTGTGTGTGCAGGTGCTGAAGAAGATCTCGCGCTACATTCAGGAGCAGAATGAGAAAGTTTACGCTCCTCGAGGTCTCCTCATCACAGACCCGATAGAGAGAGGCATGAGGGTCGTATCCTACCATATAACAAAAAATATATTCATTTATTCCGTTTTTAATTATGATACTCTCAAAATTATCAATAATTTTACATAAATCTGCAGATTTTTTACAAAGTTCTTTACAGAAATAGCAGAAAATGTCTGCACATTCTTTATTGCCCTATGTGTTATCAATAATATGTATGAAAAGCAGTGTTGGGTGATTAATTATTTAATTTATTCATTCATTTTCTTGTCGGCTTAGTCCCTTTATTAATCTGGGGTCGCCACAGCGGAATGAACCGCCAACTTATCCAGCAAGTTTTTATGCAGCGGATGCCCTTCCAGCCGCAACCCATCTCTGGGAAATAATTATTAAATTGTTTAAATAAATAAATAAAGTCTCTAATTACATAATTAAAATTGTATTCAAATTGCTTTACTAATAGTAGCCTAATTACTCAATGAGTAATTTAATTAATTATCTCAAAAATGCTTTAAATAATCCATATAAATTTCAATGCACAGGCAATAGAAGTTTAACTCTTCTAATCAGGACAGTGTAGTTTTACTTAAAAAAAATAGATTAACACTATTTATCAAACACAAAATGTTTCAAATTAATGATCCCATATTTCATAAACATTTATTAACACATTTCTAATTTTTTCATTGGAAAATTGTGATATTATGTGAATTTATACCTGTAATTTGCATGAACTAGAGTCATTTTGAAGCATGTCCACTAGTCTTTGATTAATGAAACCTTTTTAAGCTAAAAAAAAATTTAATTCTGCAAAATATATTTGTATACAAAAACTCTGCTTCTCTGAATTGATTTGTTAAATTGATTTGTGGTATTTAAAACAAGTACATTAAAAGTGGCTGTATTTAAATGACAAGAAAATGAACAGTAATGCCTTACTTCAGTTATTCAGCAGAGAAGCTATATCATTACCAGGTCCAGACGAAATCTGCGGACGTTTTTTGCGATTTCTGCAGAGAATTTTGGTAAAAATCTGCCGATTTCTGCGGAATTATTTTGAGAGTATCCAGCAGAGTATCATAACTAAAACCTTAATACATGAAAAAAAAAGTAATACCTTTATAACGATTGTTTAATGTTTCAAATGCAAATACAAATAGATTCACTTAATTTGGTAAACAAAGCAAGTCTCTTATATAATATCTTTACTAAAAGACAGAACATATTACTTAACAAACTGTGTTGTACATGAATCAGATGAACATTTTCATAATAGTCAATAATATCGCTGTAATTAAGTAAAAAACTGAATACATTTAGATTTACACACATTTACTCCAGTAAATAAACAGAATTAATGATGGGCTAAAAATCTGCAGAAGTCTGTGCGCACATATTGCATGTGGGCACACTCATTACCCCCAACACTGAGAAAATATTCCAGTATGAGCATGTGAAGTCGACTAGTTGCATGTTAGATTTTGTAATGTCACATATATTTGTGTTATTCCCTTAACCCGAGTGTGTTAGATTGAGATCAGTGTGTACGAGGATCGCGGATCCAGTGGTTCCAGCTCAGGAAGCAGTACAACCAGCAGCAGCGGACGATGATTTATACACCATAACATACACACACACTCACTCATTCACTCACGTGTGACGCCTTCATACTGACATTTGCTGAACACACACAGACACACACACGCTGAGCATTCAGCATCGCCAAACAGCCACACACCTGACATGACCTGCCTCCACAAGACACATGTGCTGACTCGTCATTACCTCAGTCACCCTTCAGCACCTTCACAAACCTGCAGTCGTTGCACATTCTCGAGTCGCTAGCTGTGGAAGCGTGTTTCTGCTACTGAGTAATGCAAATTAAAAACGGTAAATTAGGAGGAATGGCAGGATCTAAACTCAGAATTCCAAGCAAAAGTCAGAATTCTCAGATATAAACTCACAAGTTTAAGAAAAAGTCCAAATTTGAAAATTTAAACTCAGAATTTCAAGAACACTCAGTCAGATTTCTGAGATGTAAACTCTGAATTCCAAGGAAAAAGTCATAATTACAATAAAACTCAGTCAGATTTCTGGGATGTAAACAGTGATTGTTCTAGAAAAAGGTCAACATTTTAATAAGTAAACTCAGAATTTGAAGAAAAATCTGTCAGAATTCTGAGATTTAACATCAGAATTTCAAGAAAAAGTCAGAATTCTGACATTTAAACAAAGAAATCCAAGAAAAAGGTCTGAAATCCAAGAAAAAGGTCTTAAATCCAAGACATTAACTCTACAAACTCTGATTTGTAAATAAATGGGTTGGGTTCAACCTAAACTAAAATAACTTATGAAGTCAGAATTTACCCCCAAATTTAAAATTATGAGACAAAAACTGTGAGATGTAAATTTGCACTTTCCAACACAAAAAGTCAGATTTCCAAGATGTAAACTCAAAAATCCCAGAAAAATCTGTCAGATTTCCAGGATGTAGACTCAAATTCCTAGAACAAAAATATCAGAATTCCAAGAAAGTCTGATTTCAGAGATTTAAACTGAGAAATCCAGGAAAAGGCAAAAAAAGTGAAAGAAAAAAAAGTCCAGAGGGAAAAAAGTCCAGTGTGTGTAGACTTAGAATTCTTTTAGAAGTTAGAATGGCAAAATTTTATTTGATACAAACTGATTTGTAAATGAATGTGTTTTTTTCAACCTGAATGACGGTAAAATATGCTGGCAATTAAAGTCGGAATGTCTCTGAAAATTTGGAATTCTTACAAAAAGAATGTAAACTAACACATTTCCAACAAAAATTTCCGAGATGTGAATCTAGAATTCCAAGAAAAAGTCAGAATTTCAAGAAAGTCTGATTTTGATATTTATACTAAAAATGGAAGAAAAAAAAAAATCAAAACTCCAACATGTAAACTTAAAATTCCAGGAAAAATAAATTCTGAGATGTAAACTCAGAATTCCAAGAAAATGTCTGGATTCTGAGATTTAAATTAAGAATTCACAGAAAAAAAGTCAGAAGAATTTATAGTCAGAGTCCTGAGGAAAAAGTCCTGTGTGTGTAAACTTTCTGTGTTAGACTTCTTTTAAACGTTAGAATAGTGGAATATACATTCACAATTCAAGGGTTACTTCAATGCAAATTTGGGTAAAATATGAACAAAGCCAACCGCTGCAAAGTAAAGTCAGAATTTCCCCTCAAAATTGGAATTAAAAGACGCAAACTCAGAATTTCTACAAAATGTCAGAACTGTCAGATGTAAAACTTGCACATTTCCAATGAAAAAAGTCTGAGATGTAAATTTAGAATTCCAAGAAAAATCTGTCAGATTTCCAAAATTTAAACTCTAATTCCAAGGAAAAAGTGAGAATTCCTAGATGTGGTCAAAATTCCAGTAAACAAGGCAGAATACTAAGATGTAAACTCAGAATTGCAAGAAAGAAAATCTAAATTCCAATATGTAAATGCAGAATTCCCTCGAAAAAGTCTGATTTCTGAGATATAAACTTAAATTCCAGGAAAATAATTCCTGAATCTGAGATGTAAAGTTAAAGACCTGAGGAAAAAGTCCCGTCTGTGAGATCTAAACTTGAAATTCCAAGAATAAACTTTAAGTTCTAAAAAAAGAAAGAAATCTGAATATCTAAAAGATCGTATTTCTGAGATTTAAACAAAGAAATCCAAGAAAAAGATCAGAAGTTCAGGATATAAACTAAGAATTTTAAGATGTAAACTGAAAAAAATCCAGAAAAAAAGACCCATTTACAAGATGTAAAGTCAGATTTTTGAAGTAAAAAAAAGTCAAGGCTGTGAAAAAAAAGAAGTCCAAGATTTACTCCTAAAGTCTAAGAAAGGTATCACGCATTTCTGTTCCTCACAGCAGAAACAATCTTCCTTTCTATCTGTAGCATACTGGTTAAAGCGCACATACGCTTCTGTCACTGTAATATGCAATCTCGCTCACAAACGCTGTGTGATGTAGCTGCCGATCGGCACACAACAGTCTTCCATCCTCATCGTTTTTTACCCCTTTTGTGTTTGAGTATTTGGAGTTGAGCACTTTTACTCTTAACTATCGAAAAAAGAGTCCAATTTGTAGACTAGAATCTGTAGATGTTCATGATGAGGACAGATGCGGAGATCTGACCCCAGACACTGCCATATTAAATCACGGGTACTATTTGTGACTTTATTTACGATTTATGTTTTATTTCATAGTGTGCTAAACATTCATGCTTTGTACTCATAATGCGCCGTCAAAGCGGAAACGAGTGCTGATGACGTGAACTGCCAAGGGCCAGAGCTTCCTCACACGATCCTTCGTCATGAGCTTCCATTTTCTTACTGAGAACCTTTGGCCCCAAGAATTTATGCAAAGAGAAAAAGAAGTTGAAAGTGCTTTTTCTGTTTGTGTAGCAAAATAAATGAGAAAAATGATTGTCAAATTTCTCTTTTTGTATCTCATGTTTTATTTACTGTTGTATTTTGGCTTTATTCTTGACTTTAAGGTACAGAATGCGGTCTTAGCTACTAGAGGGAGTGCATTTATCACAAACAAGAATGAAAAAGACGCAACTAATGTAGCTCGCTTTTTCTGCTTTAAGTTGACCTTTTCAATAGAGCACAAAGTTTTCGCAACTGTTTTAGTGTTTTTATGAACATTTTAACTACAAAATTGTACATATTGTACATTTAAAGTTGGCAAAGTTGCTGAGATTTTTATTTTAGTATATTGTAGTACTTCTAACTGAAATGCAATAATTAGTAGTGGGCGGGGATTTCTTTTTCAGCATAATTAAGAGGGGCCTAGTTAGGAAAATAGTGTCAAACTAATGTCAACAGAAGAACCGCCCACTCCAAACGTAGAAGCAAAGGGTCTGAACTTTTGTATCTCATGTTTTATTTACTGTTGTATTTTAGATTTATTCTAGACTTTAAGGCACAGAATGCAGTTTTTGGCCACTAGAGGGCGTGTATTCATAACAAACATAAATGAAAAAGACGCGACTGATGTAGCTTGTTTTTTTCACCCAATGTTTACCTTTTTCAACAGCGCACAAAGTTTTCGCAACTGTTCTAGTGTTTTTGTAGACATTTTAACTAGACAATTTTACATATTGTTATTTATTAGATTTTTATTTCACTATGTTGAAGTACTTCTAACTGAAATGGAATATTGAGTGGGGGGGCGGAGCTTTCCTTTTGTGCATAATTAAGAGGGGCGTGGTTAAAAATGTTAGTTGACACTGTCAAACTGACATCAACAGGACCGCCTCTCCAAACCCGGACACAAATGCTCAGACTTTGATTTAAGATCACTAAAACAACATTTTTTTTGAGGATTGATAAATAAC
Organism: Danio rerio; assembly: GCF_052040795.2. Classification (NCBI taxonomy): domain Eukaryota; kingdom Metazoa; phylum Chordata; class Actinopteri; order Cypriniformes; family Danionidae; genus Danio; species Danio rerio. The sequence goes on from NC_141021.1 coordinate 57,648,053, forward strand.
AATGTGCACTAGCAAAATAAAAAACACTGGCACATTGTGATTGTGTAGCCTTGTATACATTTCTGGAGAGTGCAAATTATGTAACCAGAGGTACGTATGGCTGCATTTCGTTTTTAGAACAAACGCTACACGGTGATATGACGCCGCCAACGGCTTCTGTTTCTTTTTGTGCTTACCTACTGACTGCTTACCTCCGTGTGGACGTCTTTTCCGCTGTTACTAGTTTGCTCAGTGGCTCGTCGCGTATGTCAGCGGACTTGAGGCGCAGGGAGGAGTTGACCACGATGACAGGGATTGAGTCTGGTGAAGAACTGTCCCAGGAAGCAGGTAAAACAAAATCGAAAGGCAAAAAATAAAATAAACATGTAAATACCAGGGTGAAAAAGTGGAAAAATCTGAAAACATGGTAAAAATCAGCCGGCCGCAAGGGATTTTCTTGTTCTGGATTGCTTTTGAAAAACACTGACGGTTGGAATTAGGGAAGGGGGTGATCGGGTCAATTGGTGCTTTTTAAGAAAACACTATCGGTTGGGTTTAGGGAAGGCGTTGGATGGGGGATCGGACAGTCAGTCAGTTGATAGCGCTCTGTAGGGGGGAGAGCTGAAAAAGTGTACACATCGGCCTATGGTGGATCTGCAAAACCAAAAACTGCAAAAAATGTAGCTCCTGGGACATATTTCACACTCTTCAGAAATGTACACAGGGGTATGCATCTATAATGAGTCTGGGTTGAAAATAAACATTGTCAATGTATGATTTCCCACAGACTTTAAGGTAAGAAAGTAGCTTTTTGGCATAACCTATATTGTATTTACATGGTACAACTGGGATTTCATCCAGCTTTTAACTTTTTTCACTGACATTCTTCTCTTAATAGAGACAAGCACTCATGCAGCAAGACTCCACAGCAGCTCTGTGTTTTTCGGTCAGTTCTCTGGAGGTCCATAAGAACGACTGTGGATTTTCTTCTCTTATTATTTATGCTTCATCTGGACACGCTGAGCTCTTCATCATGTTGACAGAGCGAATCTAATAGATCCAGTGGGACTGAGCTGAACAGAAAGGCCACCTCCAGAGACACTCACTGAAGAGACAAGGAGAAGCTCAGGAAGATGAAAACTAGAGCAGGTGGAGAAGAAGAAGAGACGCTGCTTTCAGAGCTGGAGATAAGAGCTGGAGAAACAGAGAGAGAGGATGAAGATGTGCTATAAAAACAGATACAGAGACCTTAATGTGGACAGAATGAAGAAATGGGTGTGAAAGGAGCCAGTGGAGGTTCAGGTAAAGTCCTGATTTCAGGCTGTTGTGTTATTATACTAATAATGGGCTCAATTGTTTTTTGTTTACACAGAGAATCTTCCAATCAGTGCAACTCAGAATTGCATATCTTACATCAGTGGTCACCAAACTTGGTCCTGGAGGGCTGGTGTCCAGCAGATTTTAGCTCCAACCCTAATCAAACACACTTGAGCAAGCTAATCAAGGTCTTACTTGGTATACTTAAAACATCCAGGCAGGTGTGTTGAGGCAAGTTGGAGCTAAACCCTGCAGGGACACCGGCCCTCCAGGACCGAGATTGGTGACCCCTGTCTTACATATTAGCTTTAGATTTTACGTCTCTATAATACAGATACAATTTAAAAACAAAGTAAATATTATTGGAGAATTTTACAACAAATAAAAAAGATTAAGAATTTACATTTTTGAGTAAATTAAACCTTTATTTCTTTAATTTGACAATGCCCATACAAAACAACTGAAGAGAAAAGAAAACAAAATCCTTTATTTTTATTGCATACAATTTCAATTTTCAACAAAATGTTTTTCTAAACTAGTAGAAACAGCAGCAGAAGTGCGTGTAAACATTCTCATAATTAGTGTTTTAATAATATTTCATCCTTGGAAATGTGCTGAGTCAAAATATACAGGTTTAATCTACTAACAGAAGATTTAGCATCTAAAGATCTTCATTATCAGTGTGACGTCTGTCAGCGCAGCTCTGATTTAATGAGATGAGAAAACACTTTATGTCCAGCTGAAAATACTCAGGCTGTCGCTGTTTGAGGGGCAAGAGAGAGAAAAAGAAATGTCACTGGTTCATAATTTCATCTTCTAATAATGAACTACATCAGTGTTTGCTCTGCATTTATAGACATTTATGAAGTTTTTAAATGACTACACTACCTGACAAAAGTCTTGTCATCTATACAAGTTTTAGGAACATCAAATTATAACTCGACTTCTAGTTGATAATTTGGCATATGAAGTGGCTTATATGAAAGGCTCAATAATGTTTATATCTTGTGACTGGGCTGGCCAATCCTGGAGCATCCTGGTTTGTAATGTAATGGGCAGCACAAACGTCTTGATACCTCAGGCTGTTGATGTTGATCAACCACGCCCCCATACTGAATGTAACCCCAAACCATGATTTTTCTTTCACCAAGCTTGACTGATTTCAGTAAGAATCTTGGCTCCATGTTGGTTCCAGTAGGTTTTCTGCAGTATTTGTGATAATTGGGAAGCAGCTCAACAGATGATTCATCAGAAAAATCCACCTTCTGCCACTTTTCCAAACGATCAACAAGAAGTCAAGTTATTATTTGTTGCTCTTACAATTGGGATCGATGACAAATCTTTTGTCAGTTAGTGGATAAATTTTCTTGTCAACCAATCAGAGCAATGATATATGCATATTCATGAATATGCAAAATTCTAAGCATTGTTTTGCATATTTATGAATATGCAAGTGCTATTGCTTTAATTAAAAAAGTCCAAAACTGGATTTAAAGCCATAAATGTTTTTTTTAACAAGTTCATTATTTGTTAAAGTCGTCTATTTATTACTATCATTAACTTCCCTGTTGGCCAATAAGAGCAATGATATATGCATATTCATGAATATGCAAAATTCTAAGCATTGTTTTGCATATTTATGAATATGCAAGTGCTATTGCTTTTAATTAAAAAGGTCCAAAACTGGATTTGAAGCCATAAATGTTTTTTTAACAAGTTCATTATTTGTTAAAGTCGTCTATCTATTACTATCATTAACTTCCCTGTTGGCCAATAAGAGCAATACAACATATATATTCATGAATATTTCAAATAATATGCATTTAAAGGATCCAAAATTAAATTTTTAATCACAAAATGCATCTATTTTCGGCACTAAAAATGTACATGTTTCTTATAAATCATAAATTGTTAAAGATATTTAATTATATCATATTAATTAAATTATCATTTAAAACGGTTTGAATTTTAGTTCCTAAAATATAAATTTTTCTTCCAAAAAATATTTAATTTTCTCCCAAATTTGTCCAAGTTTTAGCATTAACTTTTACCTCCAGCAAATAAATCACAGATAATTAAGTATAAAGCATTGATTTCTTACCAGTACAGCGGCCGTTGGTGTTGACTGTGAATCCCTCTCCACACTGCAAACATCAAACACAGTGCTTTAAGATTCAGAATGTTTTATACGGGAATATTTTTGTTCCTGATCTGCATATCTCCATACCTGCTTGTGTAAAGTGTGTTCTGACTCCTCCTCCTCATTTGCATGCACCCATACCTGTGTGTCAGATGTGAGCGCTGACTCCTCCCCCTCATTAGGATATGCGATCTCAATGACTGTGTTCACATCTGCTGACTCAAGTGGTCGAGCAATGGAGCGACCATCCGGCCAATAGACTTCAATGCTGGTGGCCTCATCAGTCCCTAAAAACCAATGAACAGAAAAATGTTAATGACTACAGTGTCAGAAAAATTATGGAGCACAGCTATGTAATGTGTATTTATATAGCGCATTTATTGTGTATGGCCATACACCCAAATCGCTTCACAATCATGATCGGGGTCTCTCCACACCACCACCAGTGTGCAGCATCCACTTGGATGATGCGACGGCAGCCACAGGACAATGGCGCCAGTGCGCTCACCACACACTAGCTATTGGTGGAGTGGAGAGACAGTGATCGAGCCAATTCAGTGGAAGTGGATGATTGGGAGGCCATGATCGTAGGGACCGATAGAGGGACTTTGTCCAGGACACCGGGGTTACACCCCTGCTCTTTCACGAGAAGTGCCATGGGATTTTTAATGACCACAGAGAGTCAGGACCTCGGTTTAACGTCTCATATGAAAGACGGCTAAAAGACAGCTAAAAGAAAAAAAATTGGGTCAGCAAAAAAATTTTAAAAGGGAAAATCATGTGAAAATCAACATCTTTCGACTTATTAGAGGTCGCTGGACTATAAAAAAGCATCCTATGGAAAAAAAACAAACTTCCAAATGAGATGGAATATTGAGTAGGAGGCGGGGCTTTCTTTTGCACATCATTAAAAGGGGCGGGATTAAGAATGTTAGTTAAAAACTGTCAAACTAACGTCAACAGAAGGACCGCCTCTTCAAACCCAGAAGCAAAATGTCAGACTTTGTTTGAAAATTAACAAAACAAAAGTTTTTTAGACAGTCTAAACTTTTTTAAAAAGAAGAGCAACGCCCACATCTACATCATGGCTTGTTAATGGGGTATATGCTGAGCTAGTGTTTTTCCCATTCTGATACACACTTCCGGTGACCTGTCATTGTGAGTTTTTTTTCCATTTTATACGGTTCCTTTTACAGCATTGATGTTGTAATATAGCTCAAATACACTCAGTTAAGCAGACTTTGGCATTTATTTAGTTGCTCAAGCGTAAAACGAGACAAAAAGCTGTTTTCTCGCACGTGCCCATCAGAATCGGCAGGCTAGCGCAGAAGCTCGATTGAATATATGGGGGTAAAATAAATGTTCATATTATAAAGACATGGTAGAGGAAATGTAATTTAATGCAGTGCATCTTGTACAATCTGAGACCCGCTTTATATCAGATATCACTCAGCCAGTGCAGATCGCTGATTTTTAAAGAAAACAGACCTTAAACGCACTGATTTTGCATTGGCATATAGTCCACCGGAAACGATTACCCCAGGTTACTATCAAATTAAAAGTCCTATTAGCATGCTTCGGCATAAACCCTATTAGCTTAGCCCACTTATTTGTGCATGTAGTAGAAAATGATGGATCAAACGCAGGTCTATGCAGTAAACTAAATGGTAAATTCAAGTACAAAAAGTTGAAAGTTCAATTTAAATAATAGATTTAACTTCAATAATGGTTTAAATGTAGGTACAGTAACTAAATGGTAAATTTCACTTTAAAAATGGAAACCCCTCCACCCCCCCAAACCTTTATCTACACAAATACACGTCTAAAATTGATATCAGAATGAACATATAATGATTAGATGTGTATAAGCTGCTGCTACCTAAACCAAAATGCGCCACCGGCTCCATCTCGCACAGATATCCCGATCCTCCATCAATGATGCGGGTGTGTGAGCCGCTGTGTTTGGTGAACATCACAACTTTCGCTCCTCTTGCAAATGCCCCGAAACGTGTGCGAGGAACCACACGCAGCCAATTATTACTGGAGCCCTGCAGAAATATATAGATGGAAAATGGATATTAAAAGTGGTGAGCTGATGATTAAAATGTTCACATACGCTAGAAGAGTCAATATTCAGAAGTGAAAATGTGTACTGGGAAATTAGGTCCTTGAGTCTGATATAACTCTTATAAAATAGACCTGCCGGGATTATTAAATAAACAATAAATAATTACGATTATTTAATTTAAAGAAGGTTGTTTTATTTGTCTGAATTTGCTGCAATTCCATTAAAAGGCACAAAGGGGAGACATAGATCACTAAATCCACAAAGACACCGTTTCAAACGTGCGTCATTTACTTTCACTTTCACTTTCGATTTCATGACGGCTTTACCAGGGATTATGACAGAGAGCGAGACTGCATGTGTAAATTGCATTTACATGACATCTCCCTGCGAATAGCTGTAACTAAAGCTTCAAACACCTGCAATGCTTACTACTTGTTGCTGAGAAAATGAGCACAATGTTGTTGTCTGTGTGTTGTTTGTGTATTACATGTACGCCATTTTGTGCGTATTCTTACATTTACAAAATGCAAAAAATTACCTAAAAATAATTTACATTCATTCCTTCATTCATTCATTTTCCTCCAGCTTTACTCTCTGATTCATCAGGGGTCACCCCAGGGGAATGAACCACCAACTATTCTGGCCTATGATTAACACAGCAAATGCCCTTCCAGCTGCAACCCTATACTTCAATTCAGCTTTATTTTGTATAGCGCTTTTACAATGTAGATTGTGTCAAAGCAGCTTCACATAAATGGTCATAGTAACTGGAACAGTGTGGTTCAGTAACTGGAACAGTGTGGTTCAGTTTTTAGTGTTTAAGTTCAGTTCAGTTTAGCTCAGTTCAGTGTGATTTACTTGATATACTTGTAAATAATAATAAACAATAATTTATCAATTATTAATTTATCAATTATTATTCATTTATATTAATTATTAAAATAAGTTAATTAATACATTGTTTAAAGGTGCAATAGGACAACTTACAAATAATGTGCAGTTAACAAGAAATCTGATATACAGTATGGTAATAAATGCAAATCACATGTTAAACATATAAGTTCATGTTTGGATGAAATATAAATATAATATATGACTAAAATACAAATTAATTATATTTCAATATTGCAAAAAATTACCATTTAACTAATAAAATTATATAACTTTAAATACATTATATATTTTTTTTTCCATATGTGGCAATAGACTTCCATATGAGGCTAAAAACAGACAATTAGTTGTCAAATCACCAAAGCAGACAATCCTCTTAATCTCACTATTTATTAGACATTTAATCATTTAAACTAAATTTTATAATAGTCACAGTGTTAAAAAAAAAAAGATTATGTTGTACCTGGTTGACCTTAAACACAGAGATGGGCTGAGAAGCGCTTTCACCATGAGCCACCAGCAGATCCAGCAGACCGTCTCCATCAAAATCTGTTATTGTGGCTCCTGTAACTCAACCAAAAGATGACAGTATGATGCCATCAGCTATTAAATACAGAAATTAGAAATCAGGAAGTGGCTGTGGTCATGTGATCTGACCTGTGCCCCGCCCCTGAGGCTCAGCGGCTTCGCCCACATCCAGTTCAGTGATGACCGGGTCAGAGTTCAGCCTCCTCGACACCCTAAAATCACAAGACAGTGGTGGGTTTTAACACTTATTCATTTAGTAGAAGCTTTTAAGCATGATGAGGGCAATAGAAGGACGTCAGATCAACAGAAGAGCGACAATATGTTCCATTTATATATACATAGATCTAAAACATAGATTGATTTATGTGAATTTCATCCATCCATCCATACATCCATACATCGATCAATCCATCCATCCATCAATCCATCCATCCATTCATTCATTCATTCATCCATCCATCCATAAATCCATCCATTCATTCATCCATCCATCCATAAATCCATCCATCCATCCATACATCGATCAATCCATCCATCCATCCATCCATTCATTCATCATTCATCCATCCATCCATCCATCCATCCATAAATCCATCCATCCATCTATTCATTCATCCATCCATCCATCCATCCATCCATCCATAAATCCATCCATTCATTCATTCATTCATCCATCCATCCATAAATCCATCCATCCATTCATTCATCCATCCATAAATTCATCCATCCATCCATTCATTCATTCATCCATCCATTCATTCATCCATCCATCCATCCATTCATTTATCCATCCATCCATCCATAAATTCATCCATCCATCCATCCATCCATCCATCAATCCATTCATTCATTCATTCATCCATCCATCCATAAATTCATCCATCCATCCATCCATCCATACATTGATCAATCCATCCATCCATTCATTCATCCATCCATCCATCCATCCATAAATCCATCCATCGATCCATCCATACATCGATCAATCCATCCATCCATCCATCCATTCATCCATCCATCCATAAATCCATCCATCCATTCATTCATTCATCCATCCATCCATAAATCCATCCATCCATCCATCCATCCATCCATCCATCCATTCATTCATCCATCCATCCATCCATAAATCCATCCATCCATTCATTCATCCATCCATAAATTCATCCATCTATCCATTCATTCATCCATCCATCCATTCATTCATTCATTCATTCATCCATCCATCCATCCATCCATTCATCCATCCATCCATCCATCCATCCATCCATCCATAAATTCATCCATCCATCCATCCATCCATCCATCCATCCATCCATCCATCCATCCATCCATCCATCCATCTATCTATCTATCTATCTATCTATCTATCTATCTATCTATCTATCTATCTATCTATCTATCTATCTATCTATCTATCTATCTATCTATCTATCTATCTATATTTTTAAGAAGAACCAGTTCTGTCCAAAAGAAATCGACTCCTGCACCTGAAGATTCTGTTTGGGGCTTGTCCTTGGTAGGCGATGTTATTAAAGAACACTTCAAGCTGAAGATCATTGTCAAAGTCGGCAGCGATGATGGTGCGAATGGGTGACGGAGTGGCGAAGGCCTTTGTGGCGACGTCCTGCAACAGCAAAGACCACAGGTACAGATTATACAGCAGCACAGCGTGAACAAAGAGACAGTTTTTACTTTACTTTCATGAGGTCTACTTTATGCAAGGAATAATTGACGATTATTGTTGAGTCATTGAATTATCAGAAAAAAACACAGAGAAGTGTGGTCATAATGTGCATTATTTTCCAGTAATTCGCTGACTTTTTAGCTTATTCTATGGTTCCCACAGATAAAGGCGCTGTTTAGATGTTGTATTTCAGACATTCATCAGGTTTTTGTGCTCAAACTGCTCCTGTGTGTTTCTTTCACCTCTCATCCAAAGCCTTCTGTTGTGTTTTGATGTGATTTTTGACTGTTGTAACCAGGGCAGCACAGTATAGCTAAAAATTTGCATTTTCGTGATAATAGTATATGCATTGTTCATATCACAGAGAGGTGCTATAAATTATTTTATAAATTATACCCTTAATTCTTCCCTTTGTGAACAGATTTGGGCACGAAGGTCTTAAGTTTGAACCCAATTTTAAAATACAAAACAAATTAAAAATTTATTTATTAACATATATATGTGTGTGTGTGTGTGTGTGTGTGTGTGTGTGTGTGTGTGTGTGTGTGTGTTATTATAAGTATTTATTATTATTATTATTATTATAAGTATTTTTAATAAAATTCTTTCAAATCTAGTATTCCTAAATGAATGTAAATGTTTGGAACTTGACGAAAATATCCATCATTACTTGTTTTATTTTTACTATGATCAGTACATAAATATTTTTTTAATTGCTTGTAAAAAATAGCTTTTCTCTAGGAAAATGTCTCTATCGTAATACTTAAAGGTGCCGTGAAGTGCTTTGAAATGTGCATTTTTTATTTGATGTTTGACGTAATCTCAACTAAACCATCAAGAGAGGGCGGGGCATAGAGTAGCCCCTCCCCATTAAAAAAACAGCCAATAGTTTTGTTTTTATCACTGCTCTGCCGGTGAGAGTGGTTGTGTCCATCACCCATCAAGTGCAAAGCAAATGAGAAGCATCTTGAAGGGGGCGGGGCATGTCCGATACTAGAGAGCATTTGATTGGTCAGAAGATTTGATGAGAAACTGAAGTATGAGGTCAATCGTTAATCCATTAAGGCAGAAGTGACAAAATGCAAGCTTAGGGTGTTTATATCAGGTTTATATTTCCTAAAAGTGAATTTTGTCATGGGCGAAGCAGTGGCGCAGTAGGTAGTGCTGTCACCTCACTGCAAGAAGGTCGCTGGGTCGCTGGTTCGAGCCTCGGCTCAGTTGGTATTTCTGTGTGGAGTTTGCATGTTCTCCCTGCGTTCGCGTGGGTTTCCTCCGGGTGCTCCGGTTTCCTCCACAGTCCAAAGAAATGTGGTACAGGTGAATTGGGTAGGCTAAATTGTCCATAGTGTATGAGTGTGAGTGTAAATGTGTGTGTGGATGTTTCCCAGAGATGGGTTGCGGCCGGAAGGGCATCCGCTTCGTAAAAACTTGCTGGATAAGTTGGCGGTTCATTCCGCTGTGGCGACCCCAGAATAATAAAGGGACTAAGCCGACAAGAAAATGAATGAATGAATGAATTTTGTCAGTTCTGGAGCACACTAGCTTATAGATATCCTTAAAACTAATGAACCATTAATTGTGCATTTATCTGAAAATAATGGCACACACTCATCAGCCAATCAGAATCAAGCATTCAACAGCACTGTTTAATACTACATATAATTGGTTTTAACGTGAATTTAATATGAAATAATCTCTACCTTGAATCTCTCCTGGCTGTCCTGCAGGTACAGGCGGTGTGGGCCGTTCCAGTTGCCGTAAACTATATCCGTCTTTCCGTCGCCGTTAAAGTCGGCCAGAGCTACTCCTCTCCCGTGCTGATATCTGTCCTCCACTCCTGTCATCACAGCAGAAATCATGAGTCTGAGGCTGTATGAAGGCACGTCATGATTTTGCTGTCGATGCGATCTATGTTGATCCTGGAACATCATTTGTGTTGGAAAAAGTAATCCATACCTATTCCCGACCCCTAAACCAAACCATAACTGTAATATATTCCCAAAATCAGAGGGGAATAATAGTTAAAAATCATGTAGAAGTGCATAAACCTAACCGTGACCCTAAACTTAACATAAAAAGTAAACATTTGCCTTAATTCTGATTGGCTGATTGGAATCATGTTCCAGGGTCAACATAGATGTTAATGCAGGAACATGTCTCACTTGGTGAAATCAGGTATTAGAGTAAATCTCACTTCATACATAAATATGTCTGACGTCTCACCTGCCGCTGACGCCACGTCGCTGAAGCTTCCGTCTCCGTTGTTCTTGAACAGAAAGTTTGGCCCGTTTTCATTGTCGCAGAAAATGTCAGATCTTGCGTCGCTGAGGATTGGACCGACGACTACACCACGGCCACCTTATTAAGACATCAGATTTTGATTAGAATATTTCTAACATTAACATTGCACTACTGTTCAAAGGTTTGGGGTCAGCACCATTTATTTGATTTTATGCTGCAGATATGAATTAATATAATCCAAAGCGACAGTGCAGGAATTTGTATTTTTTATTAAAGATTTGTGTTTTTTATGCTGTTTATCATCAGATAATAGTAAAATGTAATGTAATTATAAGGCAGCAAAACTGTTTAAATATTATATATTATAATATTATATAATGATTAGTGTTAATTCTCATTATTTAATGCTTTTATTACTGTAATTATATTTTTACTTATAATTAGAAATAATTATGAAGGTAATTATAATGAAATTTTATTAATGTATTGCTGTATTATTTATGATATAATCAGAAGATCATCAAATCAGCATATCATCACGATTTCTAAAGGATTATTATTTATTTTAAATACATTTATGGTTTTTATATACATTTTGGTTTAATCTTATTTTATATGAACTGTTTTAATCATAATTTTATAGTTATACTATACAGAATTATCATAATTACTAGTTCCAAATTCATATATATATATATATATATATATATATATATATATATATATATATATATATATATATATATATATATATATATATATATATATATATATATAATATTAATAAAATATTATAATCTAATATATAATATAATTAACAATATGTTTTATTGTATTAATATATAAAGATTTATATATATAAAATGTAAAATATAAAAAATAAGAACTTTTGTTTTTGTTATATACTGATGTTTATTTGTCTTAATTATTTATTCTAATCTTATTTTGTATTATATTAAGTTATTTTTGAAATTTCTACATTTATATAATCTATTGCTATATATTTTTATTATTTTTCTCCAAGCATTTCCGCTCCCTTGGGGTGCTCTGAGCATCCATATTCTCTGATTTACTCAAATCTTTAAAGAATGGTGTAAATAAACACTTACACATATAAACACAGCCTGTGTTGTGTTTCTGACCTGTGTACTTATTGACGTTGACTTGTGGTGCGACATTAGACAGAGCAATGATGCCTTTTTCAACATCACTGCTGGCTTCATCCATCTCTATGAGCGCATGAGGTCCCACATTCCCACTGGCGTAGTTCGCCACGTAAATCGAGTAGCGACCCGTTCCCTGTAGTAGACGGAATTAATTACAGCCCAAAACAAATTATATTCATTACATCAGATTGGAGACACTTGATTTGTACAGTAATTTTTAAGGAATTAATGTGCATTATGTTTATTCAACACCTAGTGGTTGACCTAGGTATTGCAGTCTGAATTCAAAACATTGGCAGAGGGTTATTTTTACACCAACTCTCCAAACGCTGACTCCAAGCAAATGCAGGTTGACAGTTTGCTCCAACATGCTTCTTAAATATCTACAAACATATACTATGGTACTTTATGTTTTAGAAGAACCAGAAGTGTACATGCGGCATCTTCGCTAAATACCTTTCTGTCAACACAAGCTACGGAGCGTCCTGCCATGTGATTGGCTACTCCTCTCCGAATGTTGATGTCATCGCTCAGCAGATCCTCGAAACGGCCGTTACGAAACTTGAACAGTTTGTCCGCGTACGTCGCTTGACCTTAAAACAATTAAATTAATTATTTCAATCATTGTGTGTTTTGAGAGTTCAGCGTTTCTCTGTGTACCTGAGAAGGCGTTGTTGGTGTTGAGGAAGTAGATCTCCTCTCGGCCGTCTCCGTCCACATCGCAGGCCGTCACTCCGATGGCGTTTCCTGCCGGGTCTCTCAGGGCGAAGTATGGAGAGCTGTGATCGTCCACAGCGATGTTCAGCAGTTTGTTTTGGTTGAGGTTATACTTCAGAACCAGGTTTGGGCCGTTATACCTGACAATGGATGAACAAGCAAATCATTTATACTAGGGCTGCACGATATTGGAAAAATCTGGTATTACGATTTTTTTTTTTGCGATATACATTGGGATTTGAATATAATTTCATTAGATCAATGGGCTACATGCACACAGACTTTTAGGGTGCTTTCACACCTGTGAATCGATTCAGTTGTTCCGAAACAGAAATTACAAATGTTACATTGTTGCTCTTTGCTCTTTGAGCGGTTTGCTTCCACACTGCAAAGTTTCCAATCGGACCAAAAGAGCTAAAGCAAGTCACATGCGAGTAAACTCTCCTCACATTGGTCAGAGTGTCAGGGTTTATTTTGCAGCGTCCCGCTAAGCTGTCAGGAGAGGTGGTGGTTTGGTGGTGATTGACAGGGTGCTCGCGTGACGTGTCTGAGGAGAGACGCGGTGTGGAGAGGTGAGAAGGGTGCGCGACGATGCCTATTTGAGGACCGGGAGGGAGACGCGAGATTACCGGGAGATCATCACTCGTTTGCGGGCATCAGGAGACAGGAAACTTCCCGCCCTACTCATAATTCTCTCTTCATATAGCCGTAAGCCTATTACATATCCATAAAACACTGTGATATAACCGCGCTCGGATCGGATCGCTTTCTCAGTGCAATCGAACCGCTCCAGGGTTCGTTTCAATGGAGCCGAGACCACCTCATTCAAGCGATCTCGGAGCGATTACTTTGGTGCGAAACAGAGAGCGATTGCCCTGTTCACATATGCCAATCGAACCGCGCAAACTGGGCAAACGAGATACGTTCCAAAACAAAAGTGTAGGTGTGAAAGCACCCTCAATTTAAGTTAGCTAGCCCCAAGGCTTCCAGTTAATTCTCATCCCATACAGAATCGCAGTGTTTAAGAACTGGTTTCTAAAAAATCCTCGATCTTCACTGCCTGGCTGAGATACGATATAAAGCTTGTTATATATATATATATATATATATATATATATATATATATATATATATATATATATATATATATATATATATATATATATATATATACAAAATATATTTAAATATATGTAAATGTTTAGTTTTGTATGTATTTGTTTTTTGTGTGGATTTATTTATATATACACATAATAAATATACAAAATACACATATATATTACATGTAATTTTAAACCTATTTTGGATGTGATCAATCATTAGTATAATTTGTGTATATACTGTATAAAAAATAAACATATTATATATATATATATATATATATATATATATATATATATATATATATATATATATATATATATATATATATATATATATATTGTGAAAAATAGAAAAATCAGAACAAGCAAAAGCTTTCTATATTCTGAGGACACCGCAGTTTAAAGGTTTGATCAAAATTAAAGGGCATTTCCAGATATCTCAAAGTTATTGATGCAAATATTGATGAGGATATTACTTTTCTTTATTATCTGGCACACCCAATCGGACAGCCTGACAATTTTCTGCATGAGTATCTTTACCCGGCCACCACCACCTCCAGATCCCCGTCTCCATCTACATCTGTCACCGCCATCCCATAATTCAGCTGGGTGGGGTTGTGAAGGGCATCAGGAGGCAGAACTGTATCCGTGGTGACAGAGAACATGGGCTGAGCATGAGAGACAGCAAACTGTCCCAGAGCGAGAAGACACGCCCACCACATCCTCATCTCCAGCTGTCAATCAAACAATATTCAGCTGCAGTGTTCATACGTGTTACATATCAAAGGTGTACAAGCATTCTTGACTTTAAATTTATTTTAAGACACAAATGAGAAACTGGATTTAAATTTTAAATACATCTAAAGAGATAATAAAAGGATGTATGCAAAACTGTGCAAACGTATAATTAAATTTTTACATTAAATTACAATATAGCACAAATTAATAATTCTGCATTAAAGAAAACAAAACATTTAGCGCAGAATAATGCAAATTTATAGACATATGACAGCATTATTTCAACATTATTTATTATCAACAATATTAGCTTTAAATAAATAGTAATATCACCACTTCTCAAGCTGATCATGCTTAAATTCAGTACTTACGCTCTCAGATTTTCCAGTATGTGAACTTACTAGAAAAAATAACAGGGAAATGTGTGCGGTTTCCTATTTTAATGCAGTGTTTTTCGCTCCTTACACAACTTCATCGCAGCCTCCTTACACAAGGGCTTGTGTAAGCGACTGTCCAATCACTGTCGAACATTTTAAATGACGTGGAACATGAACCAATCACACATCCGCAAGAAAAAAGGGGCGTCAACCACGCCCGGATCAGCATGCAGATGATGTTACCTCCCAAAGACAAGCTGAAACTTTTATTTACTCAAAACACTACAGCAGTTTTACATTTGATTGACAAAATATAATTATTAACTATATTTATGTTTATAAATTATTGTACTGTTTATTGAGAAGATACAAGTTAGAATGATTTAAAACACAAATTAAAAGATACTGCTAATAACACGTTACACGTACACTAGCTAATGTAGCACAGTTACACTAGCTAAAGTCGTAGTTTTTAGCAGGAAATCTATTATTACAAATATAAATGTGCAGTATGACACGAAAAGCATGTAAATTCAGCTTACTACACGGTTAAACTACAACTCCCATGAAGCATTTTTGAATGTGACGTCACGGCGCCGGTACGTCTCCAAACATCCGGTCATGGTTTCAACGGTTTGGCGAACTGAAAAATATTAAGACGTAAGTACAAGTACATCACGAATAATGTATTATTTATAGACGTCAAGTTTAATAAAACACCGTCGAAGGATATTATTAGTGATTTGGATGTTACTATTAGCATTGTTTTGTTTTCTGAATGGCGATACGGTCAGTAAATGTGTGTTAATGTTATGAATATGAGCAACATACATATTCAAGTACGTTACTGTTTAGTCACATACATCAGTATGCAGCTGTGGACATATCAGTAATCATAATCAGTGGTGAGCTAATGTACGCAGTTGTAACTTGATCTTATTTTATAACATTGTAATGTTGTCTTGTGATGATTTATTTTTGTTACAGTAGGATTTTTAGTTTGATTTAATTAATACGTCAAGGGAGAAATTGTTTCTTAAATAAAAGCATGATCTAAAATATGACTTATCCTTTAAATCCACTTGAAGTTATCAGTATAAAATTAATAAATGTGTTAAATCGAGCAATTCCAGAGTTACAGATGTGACTTTAAAAGTAAAATCTCAACATTTAACATTATATTCAAATATCTGTTTATATTTCCTAAAACAACTAATCAGAGAGTTATTGAATCAGAAAAATATCAATCTGTTAACATGCTTTATATTTTAAATGAGTGAAATAAACATGCGTTATGGACGTGATCAAGAAAGTCTGTGTGTTTGCTGTATACAACATACTTTGTAGAAATTCTGTGAATTAAACTGGCACGTGCCCCAGTAAAAATACCCAGTGCCCTAGTAAATGCTTTGAGATACAATTTACTTTATATGCAAGCGTATTTATTAGTGTTTTTATTCATTTATTAGTTTTTATTAATTAATATACTAAAAGATTCTGAGTAATTCCAGAAGACACATAATACTCTCTATGTGCAACTGAACCCACACTGGTGAAAGAAATATTTTAATCAAAAAGCAAACTGATGCATGTGCTTAGAAAACTAAAGTTTAAAAAAATTGATGGTGAGCTTATTTAGACTAAGCATGGCTCCTGTTTTTTTTTTTTTTTGTAAAAAGCAAAAAGGAAGGATGATGAGTGAGGACGGTAAGACTTATTAAGCCTTATTGTCAGCCATGTGTCAAATCTAGGACAACAGATCATTTTAACACATCTTTTTTGTATTCGTATTGTCTATAGAATTTAATTTAGTACTGTTGCAAAAGATTTCTTCAATTATCAGTGCCCCGGTACAGCTTAATGTCTAGCAACGCCCCTGGCACAACCCAAAAGAAATAATGATAATCAAAGGGATGAGAGTCAGCTCACTGTAGAACAAACATGATTGTTTTTAATTTATTGTACATTTTTGCATTTATGAAAAAAAAAAAACTTGATTTTGAATGTGACGTCTCTCCGTTATGGATATGACTGATGTGAAATTGGCACTTGTGTGACTGGTAAATAAGTAAAATAAATATAATTGTTTGAAACGTTGACAGACATTTTTGAGTATGTTTGTAGTATTGTAAAATACAAGCCTACATAAAATAAATAAATAAATAAAAAACCTAGAAAGGGTTTCACTATTTTGGTAAAAATTTACCTTTTATGGCAAGGTTGACATTTGCATGGATTTGCTCAATTGTAAAAAAAATACTATTTTAATGTGTGTAGATAATGGCTTGAACTAAAAAGTGATGTAATGGATTGACTCACCGCTACCAAATCACGATAATGTTATGATTTCTGGTGCATGTAAAATGCTGGAAATCATACTTACTGCCAGGGCCATTTATCGAAGTTGATATTAAGCCGCACTATATTGGTGTTTCGTAACATCTAGTTTTTATGTAGAGGGTTATTAGCCCAATGCTCAACCCCCAACCTGGAGGACCAAGACATACACACATACACTAGCTTACCCAATTCACCTATAGCGCATGTGTTTGGACTGTGGGGGAAACCAGACCACCTGAAGGAAACCCACACCAACACCAGGGAGAACATGCAAACCCTACACAGAAACGCCAACGACCCAGCCGGGGCTCAAACTAGCGACCTTCTTGCTGTGCGGCGACATTGCTAACCAAGATATACCAAAGCTCAAGATATGTCAACTCACAGCTAGGTCTGTCACAATAATCAATACATCGACTTATCGCAGAATACATGAACAGGTGATGCAATATAGATGCTTAATTTTGTTAGTTTGCTATTATAAAAGCAGCATATTTAAGCCAGCCTTTGTTTTCACAGACCCTGATGGAGACCGAAGCAGCTCAGCCTGACCAAGGCTCCAAAACTGCTGCCCCGGCCCGCACTAAAAGGCCCACCATGGAAGTCTACGTTCCCAAGAAACGGCAGGCCGAGAAAACAGACAAACCTCAGTCAGACGGTGACAAGAAATCCAAACCCAGACCTCGATACACAGACAAAGCCCGCAAGAACAAGAAAGATAAAGCCAAAGTGAGCGAAACCCAAAACGGAGAAATTAAACCAGATGCTGGAGAACAAGGAGGAGGAGGAGATACAGAAAACCAAAACACTGAACCAGAAAAAGATGAAGAGTCCACAGGAGACATGGACAACACATCCAGAACTGTGCACTCCCCAGAAGACTCGAGCA
Organism: Danio rerio; assembly: GCF_052040795.2. NCBI lineage: Eukaryota > Metazoa > Chordata > Actinopteri > Cypriniformes > Danionidae > Danio > Danio rerio. The sequence continues at coordinate 57,666,234 of NC_141021.1, forward strand.
GTGTGCTGGAACATGATGACGAGGAGATGAAGGACGAAGAGGAGAACTGGGATTCGTTATTTAATGACGACGGGGACTGTCTGGACCCCCATTTGATGGAGGAGGTGAGACTTATAGAGGTGGTGCAGAGTCTATTTTTAAGGCTTAATTGTGTTTATGGGGTGCAAAACGATGCTTCATTTATTAAAAAAAATAATAATCAAATTATTATTTCACATTCATTGTTTTTATTTTTCGGCTTAGTCCCTTTATTAATTCGGGGTGCAATAGCCTAGTGGAATGAACCACTATCCAGCATATGTTTTACGCAGAGGATGCCCTTCCAGCTGCAACCCATCACTGGGAAACATCCATACACACTTATTTGTGTGTTTAGCTTACCCAATTCCCCTATAGCACATGTGTTTGGACTTGTTAGGGAAACCCCAGCATTTAGAGGAAACCCACACCAACATGGGAAGAACATGCAAACTCCACACAGAAATGCCAACTGACCCAGCCGAGACTCGAACCAGCAACCTTTTTGCTGCGAGGCAATCGTGACACCCATTATTTCACATATCTTACTTTAATTATATACTGCTACTCAGCTAACATGAAAACGACTATCATATTTGCTGGTTCCTCCGAATGCTATGAATCACTCCTTTATGGGCTGTTAATTAAAACTATGATATCTAAATTTGGTTCCACACCAGCAAACGATAACGATCTGTTAATTTTAGCTTTTACTTTTGTTTCTACATTACCGCTTGAAACCAGCGGGTGTCAGTGTTGTGCATTTTTAGCTCGTCTGACCAGTGAATCCAGCTCCTGTAATCTAATCCAACAGTGAATATAGGGATGGCAGTGGAATAAAAACAACAAATTATTTTTTCTGAGCATTTTTAAAGGAGAAAACACTAAGATGCAAATACTAGCACTTAATACCTTTTGTTTTTATAGACCATTTTGAGGGATGTAAACAAAAATGATGATCTCACAGTATTTCCTGTTATACAATTTTAATTTTAAGAGCTACATATTGATAAATAATGATATGAGAGCTTATTTAACATGAAGTTATAATTGAAACACCTCTTGTTAGAATTATGAAATAGCTTAACAACAAGCAGGAAATGTTCATGGGCAAATGACATGACCACATTGAAATGGTCTATACTTCAGTTTGTTAGCCTGGCTAGAACCATTCCCTTCCATTGTATAACCAATTGTGTTCAAGATGATCATTACGTTTAAACAATCTTCAAAATTTAAGCTTAACATCGAGCATAGCTTTCTTTATACTTCAGTGAATAGTGATTGGCTGTCAGTGTTTTAGCATATATTAGCTGGAAAAATATTTTTAAAGTGATCCCAACAATATAATTTCACTGAATTTTTATTCTTATATTTGTGATCTTAGCTATAGCAAGCTGTTGTTTTAATTTCCAAACTATTTTAGGACAAAGTATTTATCGTTATCTTTATAGTTACTCTGTTTGATGGCCCTTAACAGATGATTAAACCCCATCACTAAGACCTAAATCCAGTTTCTGAGTGAACTGTCCCTTTTATATTGAGATAATTAATACATGATGTTTTCCAGTACTGGGTTGCAGCTGGAAGGGCATCCGCTGTGTAAGCAAATGCTGGAATAGTTGGCGGTTCATTCCGCTGTGGCCACCCCTGATAAATAAGGGACTGAGCCAAAAGAAAGTTAATAAATATGTCACCTGCACATTGAGAAGCATTCGCTCAGGTTTGTGCTCATGTTTGCTTCTTTGCATTGTCTCTAGATGTCTCTAAAGGAAGGACGCAAGAAGCAGTCTGCACAGGAGTCACGCTTCGACTACTATAATTGGTCGCCGCAGGATGACGAGGAGGTGGAGCTTCGGGATGACGAGCTGTCACACATTATCGAGATTTATGATTTCCCAACCGAATTCAAGACGGAGGATTTGGTCAGATCCTTCAGCTCCTTCCAGTGAGTGAAGCTTTGATCACACTTTGCTAAATGAGGATTTGTGAATGTAAACATTATGGGTTTTCCAAGTGCTGGGTTGCAGCTGGAAGGGCATCTGCTGTGTAAGTTGGATAAGTTGGTGGTTCATTCCGCTGTGGTGACATTTGATTAATAAAGGCACTAAGCCGAAGGAAAATGAATGAACATTAAGGGTCACACTTTACATTAAGTTAACTTAATTACTATGTACTTATATTTAAATGAATCATTTGGTACAGTGCGCTTATTATAAACATACATGTTTTAAGATGCATCTGTAAATACAAATACAAAATCAAACAAAAAGTGCTTTAGGGGTGATTAATGTGTCGGTGCTCTTTGGATAAGGGATTTATAAAGATAAACAAAAAATCCACGGCACTCAAAGTAAGTGAAACAATTAAAAAGCCTGAATAAAAATAATTTTCTAAAATATTAGCCATATTATTAAAGGCTTTTAATTTTTTCTCTTACTTTTAAAGTCTTGGACTTATGAATTTGTTGTTTATCTTTATGATACCCTTATTTAAAGAACACTGACACATTAATAACACATTTTGTTGTTCATCTGTAAATACATCTTTGATTTATTTCTGTCATTACTTTCATAATTAGACAGTTGACCCATCCCTTACATCTTTACAAACCCTTAAACCTACCCATATCTACCAGACCTGTCCCTAATCTGACCCTTATCACACCTCATTAGCACCATGTTGTGCAATACAATATGAACCCAAAATGTACAGCACTTATTTTTTGATGCAAGTACCAAGAAGCTAAGGCCATTAAATATAAAATGGGGCCTTAATATGTAATTAAATTATGCTTTTATTGGGAACTTGATGTTTACAAGCTCTGCACGGTTAACATGCATATTCATAAAAGTATAAAAACTGGAGATTTTTAATAACTCGATATTTGAATTTATAGCATCAAGGCAAGACAAGTTTATTTCTATTGAACATCTCAGAATCAGTGGTAATTCAAAGTGCTTTACATAAACAATATTAAAAGAAACAAGTATAATAAATTAAAACATTAAAGGATAAAAACTTTTATATATGAAACTGATTGAGCTGACTAAAAAGGGTTGGTAAACTTCAGTTTTAGAAACCACTTTTAGTCTAAATCATGTTTGTGTGTGTGTGTGTTTTCAGGCAGAAGGGCTTTGACATCACGTGGATCGACGATACACACGCTCTTGGTCTGTTCTCCAGTCCTATCGCTGGTCAGTCTGTTTTTAAGATTTGCAATGCTTGTCTCTGATTGTGCTGGAAGAAAATAGCATTGTTTTTTAGCTTCTATGTTCATTTAATTGGCTGCCGCTCTGCTGACTAATATGTTCAAGGCTTATATTACCCCAAAATGGGAATTAACTTCTTTAATAATCATCATTTACTCGCCTTTGTCATTTCGTTAACACTTTAGTTCAAGAACCAATCCCCACCATTAAATACCTGCCCGTTATTAATATATTAACAGTTTATTAGTACTTATATTAGCATGCCTGTCAACATTTTCCCCAGGATTCTCCCGTATTTCACAGTTCTTTCCCGCTATGATCCCGTAAAGGTATTTTTCCGTATTGCTCCCGTATTTTCGAGCCGATATTTGCTATACGCAACCCATACCGCCGAACCACCAGGGTCCGCCCCTTGCTTTTAAATGTGAGTCTGTTCTTTGCTTTCGTTTTATTTAGGCATGAAAACACTTTGAAATAAATATAAAAACGGCGGGATTCCCTTTCCTTATGATTACAGGTGCCGTCGCCCCTCCTATGCAATCTCATATAGCAGTGCGTGACTGCCAGCTAACATGCTCCATAGTGATAAATAGATGCTGTTTCCCAAGCGGATTCTGTAAATGGTGGTTAATGGTTTGTTTATAGCGAGCGTTGTACCTTACGCTATTACACTTTAATTCAGTGGTCACCAAACTTGTTCCTGGAGGGCCGGTGCCCTGCAGATTTTTGCTCCAACCCTAATCAAACACACCTGAACAAGCTAATCAAGGTCTTACTAGGTATACTTGAAACATCCAGGCAGCTGTGTTTAGGCAAGTTGGAGCTAAACCCTGCAGGGACACACCGGCTCTCCAGGACCAGGATTGGTGACCCCTGCTTTAATTCATCAATAAAAATGAAGTTATTTTTGAATATACTTTATAAATTGATTTGTAGGGGTATTCACTTTATATATACCAATGTATTTCAGGCTTTTATTCACATAAACAGTGATCAGGCTTACTGAAAGATGACTGAATTTTCATTTTGGGTTAAACTGACCCTTTATATGTTTATTTCTTATCCACTTTATCCACCAAAAATTAAATCTCCTTAATGTCATGTACTGTTTCAAAGCATGATTTGAGTCACACCAAATTGAGAAAGCTCATTTTTATGCAGCTCGTGATGCTTTGAGGATGAAGAACCCCATGATGAAGGTCCGACCTCTGTCCAGCTCATCAAACGCCACTAAAGCCAAAGCGCGCAGCTGCTCCGGTACACTTTACATCTCTTTTTTTGACACTTTCTGTGCAATTAGCACAGATTAGTTCATTCTTATTGCAGGATTTGTATGGGTGCGGGAAATCCTTGAATTTTTGTACAGTGTTTTCAAGGTTTATAATGTGCTTAGATGTTTGATAAAGTGTTTAAAAATGTAATTGTTGCCTTTTAAATAATTTATCTTACTAAATGGGTAATAGTTCATTTAAATTCAATAAATCTAAACCCTTGTGTGCTGTTGGCGATGTTTTGATCCACTCTTGGGTGATTTTGAGTCTTAATTTGTCCACAAATGTCTCTGTGTTTTACCAAATGGGATAATTTTGGGAACAAATCTTAATTTTGTACATATTATTTGACACATATTTTGGGAAAATGTTTAGAAACTGTTTACACTCCAGTAAAAACTACACATTTTATTATTCCCAATACAGAAAACCACCAACAATTAGTATAATTATATGATGTAATGAATTTGCAATTAGAAAAAGTGATTATAACGGAAGTCAATGGGGCAAAAACAGACCCGAACATAATGAAAGGGTAGTCAATTTGAACAGCACACAAGGGTTAATAAAGATAGTAAATGACAGTAATTCAATGTTGGACTTGGGAAAACATGGCATCTAAAGATTTCCTTAGAATATTATACTATACTATATTGTGATATACTGTAGTAGACCATAGAATAGCGAATATAATCGGATATAATGTGATGAAGTATGTAAACGTATTTAAAAATGTTATTTGAACACTTGTAAAGTGCTGGAAAACTGTGAAAAAGCTTCTGGAAAGTATGTAAAAAGTGCTTAAAATTGACTTTAGAAAAGGTGTAAGAAACATCTTATTATCATATGTTTAATATCATGAAAAATTATATTTAATGTTTTTAATGTAACGTTATTTAAGTATTTTTTGTATTGTCTCTTATTGATGATATTATGCAATATGTTTTGATCATGCCCTGAAGTAGCCATCAGTTACTGGTGTCAATAAACAAACAAACAAACAAATGAATGAAATCTTAAATAACTCAACGATCTTTTAAAATGTGTAGATTATCTGCTGCCGGCTAAAGAGCGTCCTCAGACGAGTGCGGCTTTGGCACGGCGGCTGGTCATCGGAGCTCTGGGCGTGAAGAGCAACCAGACCCGGGAAGAGCGAGAGGCAGAGAGGAACAAACTACAGCAAGCCAGAGGTGACATTGTCCTTCTCACATAGATTTTGTTTATTTATTCATTTTTTTCATATACTTTATTGCACAGACCGATGAGAATAAAAAAATAATAATAATACAATGAGAAAAACATTGTCACTTTTGTACTTATCCCTTAAGTTCATAATCAAGCTAAACAAGATAATACAAAGATGAACAGGATAAACTATGATACTTGTATAATAAAATATATACAAGTAAAGCATTGTGCACCATTCATAGGCAACATTTTTCAACATTTTTTGACAAGCAGGGGTCCAAACATTCATGTTAAAATACTAAATCTTAGTTGGCGCTAATTGAATCACAAAAATACTCCGGTGCACAAGATGGCGCTGAAAAACCTTACCTTTTTATTTTTGCTCTTATGCTTTAGCCTGTTTTTATCACGTAAGATTTAAAAAGTCTTTCTAATTTTTTTATAATTTTTATTTCAAAATTAAGACATACGTCAAAAGTATTACTTTTTTTAAATGAAAATTATGAGATAAAAAGTCAAAATTATGACATTCTAATTCGGAATTATGAGATGGTTAAAAATTCTGACTTTGTAATTTGAAATTATGAGATAAAGATCAAAAATTCGAAAATTGTAATTTTAAATTACGAGATAAAATTACTAAATTATGACTTTTTATATTCGAAATTACGAGATAAAAAGTCTTAATTATGCCTTTCTAATTCAGAATTATGAGATGATTAAAAGTTCTGATTTTGTAATTTGAAATTACGAGACAAAGATTAAAAATTCTAAATTTGTTATTTGAAGTTACAAGATAAAAATTTGTAATTATGACTCTAAATTTGAAATTAAGAAATAAAAAGTCAAAATTCTAACTAAGTAATTCAAAATTATGATATAAAATTTTCTAATTATGTCTTTTTAATTAGAAATTAAGAGATAAGTCATGTGACCTTTTAATTCGAAATTACTAGATTAAAAATCAAAACTTTAATTTAAACTGAATCAAACTTCTCAGCTAGATTTTATTTACTCTGAATAATTTGTTAAAGATTGATATTGATTTTATTTAATCTTTTTTCCCATCAGAGCAAAAGCGTTTAGCCGCTAAGCAGCGTGAAGATGCCTGGGAGGGCAAGTGAAGATACAGGTTTGTGTGTGTGTTCATATAAAGCATTTTATCGTCATAAATTGATCCCACAAGCCTCACGGTGTCTCTGGGTTTTGGTCTGAAGTTGTAGGAGCTTCACAGGTTCGAGAGACGCCTCTGTGGATCAGGACTACTGCCAAACCAGCATGGACTGAACCAAAGCCAAAGGGACAGGGGCTCATCCAAACTTCAACAGGGAGATTTTGTAATTTTTCTATCCTCTTGAAAGAACTTTTCCCCATAAATGTTTGATTGTTGTTGTATGGTTTGGTTTGGACCTGCAATTTTAATGTTTTTTTTTAAAGCAATTTTTTTTAGAGAGAGAATGTTTTGTCGAGTAAATTAAACTAGACCAAGGCAATATAAATCAGTTTTATTTTGTTTTTGGATCTTTTTTTTATTTTTATTTGGACTTTGTATATGTGTGAATCAGAAAAAAATCTGTCACATTTCAAAGTAATAAAGCAAAAATAACATTTATGGGGAAAATAATTAAGAGCTCTGAACTGGTCAAGCATTACAGTAATGTTTTAACCCACAGTACCATACATTGTGGATTTTTCAGCTAAAACCTGCATTAAAGATCATTGTGCATATTATTTTTGTCAACCAAGGCTTTGTAAACCATCAGCACATTCTAATACCAAACTTCCTGTATATGTTATTTAGATGTAAATAATGTACTGCTGGCATTTATCTGCAGAAGATTTTGTTCAGGAACTAAAACTAGGACAATTTTTTTTCCTCGAGTTGTCAGGTACTGTTCTCCAATAATGGTGTGCTTGAAATTGAGTTGAATAAAAATGCTCAAACGTCTATATGCTTGGTTATTTTTTCCAGTATGTAGTTCTTGCTGTTTACATAACATTCATACATTTGTGAATGTGGAAAACGTCCACACAAAACCCAATTGCATTAAATTTAAGGATTTTTACATTTTGATAAAAAATTATTATTTTAATCAGTTTATGCTTTAACACGAATGTGTGAGTTCAATTCCCGGGTAACGTTAATATTGCAGAAAGATGCAAAATTTTCTGCAATCTTGCAAATGGCGAAAAAAAAAAAATTGAAATTACATGATATAATTTTTTAATTATGACTAATTCGAAATGATGATTAAACATTCTGACTTTAAAATTACAAGATAAAAAGTCTAACTATGTAATTCAAAATTACGATATAATTTTTTTAAATTATGACTTTCTAATAAGAAATTAGAAGTCATATGACTTTCCCATTCGAAATCGTTCCTGAGGTTCCCAGGTAACGTTAATATTGCAGAAAGATAAATGTTTTGGTCAATATTTTCTAATTCTGTCACAGTAACGTTAGCAGGGTTCATACAATTTTTTACTATTAAAATTTCATGATTTTTCCAAGACTTTCAAGTGAATTATTTTGACCTAATGTTTCATGCAATGTCTACATACGTGTGGTTAAAAAATGTTAACATTATTAACGTTACATCGTAAAACACGCAACAATCTATTCAGCTTATATTTATATCCATGTAAAAATGATATACATAATGCTTACACCGCCCTAATAATATGTTAGAGTATGTGATTGGCCAAGGATAGAAAAGTAGTAAAGACTAACCTATATTCAAATGTACAGATATCTGATTTCCACGACTTCCCCAAAACAGTTTTTTTTCTGATTTTCCTAATGAAGTTTGCTGTAGTTAAAGCTAGACTATGACTAGAACCATAACTTCTCACCGGGTGATATTCTAGTTTTATACCGAGGCATTTTCTAAAGAATAGCGGTAAAACACAGACAAGCAATTAAATCGGACATTAAAGAGCGCGAATTTTAAAAACTGAGGCAGCGCGATTTGAAAAGTTTGTACGTTATCTTCCGTTGGTGCGACGCGAGTAAAACGTTTATCCAACGAACAAAACGAGACCAACTACGTTTACGAATGGATCACTTAATTGCCAGCAACCGTCTCTACAGTCGAAGAACTAAGGAAATGCGGGGCTTTTGGAGAGAGAAAAACATCTACACCGTGAGTTCAAGTATGTTATTAACGGCCTCCAGTCATAAAATACACGTCGTACATTTCGATGACATGATATCTCCTTCAGTCGAGTACATTAACTTTCACTTGTTACCTTTCTTGGCTTTGTTTGAACAGATGTCAAAACAATTCCAAAATACACCACTTAAAATGTTTCCAATTAAAGTTTTAATGTTCTTACCTTTTATTAATTCAACTGGAGTCAGTATTAAACTACGTTAACATTGTTCAACATACTGCAATAAATTAGTTGTAAGGTCTTCAGCCAAGACTGGATATTAGCTGTGGGTGAAAGATTACTAATCGTAATAATTGTACAGTGTTAACACTTTATAAAACATCAAATACACTGCCAACAAAAAGACTTTCAGACCTAACAGCTGTCATGTGATCTGATGAGGATTTTGTAATGTTTATTGTCGTTTTTAAAAACAAGCAGTAAAAAAAAAGCATACATTTTATATTTATAACATCATCATCATCATCATGACTTCCAATAACAGGGGTGGGAAGAAGAAAACATAAGAAAAACCCTCATTTCACAGAGTGAGGAGCAACACTAGATGGCATGAGTTTCAGTACCAGAACACACTCGGCATACATTCACACGTGACATGAAACATACACACGCACACAGACTGAAACATCACTTGATATCAGGGGGAAGAAAAAAAATAAATCACATTAAAAAAAACGTCACTAAATGAGTATAAAGTGAACACGTTAAAGAATGGGAATGTTCCAGCTCAAAAATCAAATTAAAAAGGACTAAAAGCAAAAACAAGCATTTAAAAAAAAAAAGAAAGACAAGGTTACTCATCGAGTTCGAAACAGTAGTTATTAACACCTGAAGATTTCCTCTAAATATACCTGTTTCCTCAGACAAAAGAAATTAAAAGAAAAAAACAGTTAATGCAGAACAGGAAGTGCACGCTCAGGTGAGGAAGTTAGCAGAAGAAGCATTCCCTTGTGTTTCCCTGGTGGTGAGTCACACGGACGCGAGGAAGAGGAATGAAGCGATTGTGGAGGGAAGGCAGAGTTCGATTTTTAGTCCATCAGACAGCGTTTATGAATCCAGCAAAAAAAAAGAGGGAAAACTAGAGTGTTTGCAGAAGCCTTTACGTGAAATCCGGCTTCAGAGAAGAGTCACGCAGCTTTTCCACTGGACACAGGAAGAGGGAGAAAACAAATAAAAAGAAGAGGAAGAGCAAACGTCCTTTTCCCAGAGGACAGCAAGAGGATGGAGGGCAGGACCAGGACGGACAAGAGCTCAGCTTTAGTTTGTTCACTGCGCCTGAAGAGACAGAAATAAGATCATTTAAAATAATTACATTTATGTCCAATGTCTTCAAAAAGTAGTATTTAAAAATAAAAATAAATCACCTGTAACCATTTACCCTCTATGGTAATTCTCATATAATGGATTTACCACTACTGGTTTTAAATTTAGTAATTTCTAAAGTAATTTGTTCACATTTTGAGTTAACTATTCCACTAATCCACTATATGAAGAGTTCAGATGCAAAAACCTCTAAAAGCCATTTGACATTTTCTTCTTAAACTAGCATCCTGAGTCCTGCATGTAGGCTCAGTAATTCTACTTTTATGGTGACAAATAACTTCTTTTCATTGCCTTTAATGTAAAATAACTGAACATAAACAGGAGGCTAAGGAAAATGTTCAATTTCATGTGGCAGGTTTTTGCATCTGAACTCTTCATATATTTATTTTTATTGCTAAAATTAAACATTCAAGATTGGTAATGAATACATTTTTAAAATATAAATAAATGATAAATTGAAAATATGCAAAGTCTTGTGATATTTAACTTTAAAAATATTATACATTTTATGTTTTCAGTTATTTTATACTACAGAATATTGAACAATTACTATAAGTGTGACCATGCTTGATATCAATGACTACATAGTCATTACACTGTTAAGCAATTTTTCATCAACTTAAAAATCAACTAAAGCTACATCCAGATGAAAAGATCATCAGGGCATCCACAGGGTCTTAAAAAGTCTCCATCTCAAAAGCTAAATGTTAGGCCTTAAAAAGTCTTAAATCTACTGAAATGCTGTGGTGTAGGTCTAACATCTTTTTTTAACATCTTAATTTTCCTGTTATTTCTCACTTTTATTATTATTGTACACTAAAGTAATTGACAGCTAGGTTTTGCTCTATTATTGGTAGGGGTTATAGGGTTTGTGATTAATATTTTCTTACATTTTAAATATATCAAATATATTATTAATTAATTATTGTATTATTAAATGAATCATTTTGATAGGGCAGGTGAAAATATTTTCTAACAGTCATATTGGAAAAAAATCCTTAGCATTTAGCTCTGTACAAGTATAAAATTTAACTCAATGGTCTTATAAAGACTTGTGAAACCTGCAGAAACCCTGATCATGTTTCTTTTACGGATTTTAAAAGCTTCAGTCTGAGAGAAATCTTTTGAGTAGCCTTTTTGTGTGTGGTAAATGTACCTGCTGGCCCTGCGGTGTTGCACCTGGCTGACCCGGGGTCTGTCCTGTCTGTCCGTAATAAGCAGCCTGCTGTCTGTAGTATTCGGCCCATGCGGCGCTGTAGTCTGTCTGTCCTGCTGCCGCTGCAGCTCCTGCAGGCTGAGCTCCTCCTGCGGCGGCGGGTGCAGCACCTCCACCTGCTGCAGCTGTAGATACACAGTTTATTTTTAAATAAGTTTTTATTTCAATACCATTTTAAAATTTGCTGTACATTTCAGTTTAGTTCGTTTCATTATTTGTTTTGTTGTTTTTTTTGTGAACATCTATTTAGTTTACACATTTAGTTTCAGTCATTCTAGTTTATGGGTTAAAACAAGTGCAGTGTCAACCAGACTAAATTCTAAATAAATTAAGAATTCAAACAAACATTTTAAATGCAAGATCAAACTGTTTACCTATTTTAAATATGCATTAATTTACATTTTTTGGCAAATGAAAAACACATTATACCTGTAAATTTGTTTTTGTATTTAAACCATGCCTTACTTAAATCATGACTGACATGTTATGCTGTAAAAAAGCATCTACAGGTGTTTCTACAAACCACAGGTCAGATTTTCCACTACAGAATGAGTGCTTAATTTTAAAAATTATTATTTTGTTAATCATTTTATTTCGGCAATTATTTCAGTGATGTTTCATTTAATTCAATTTATTTTAGTAAACATTTTTTTATTGTCTTAATTGAGTAAACAAAAAATTATCTTGATAAACATGCAATTTCATCATACTGAACAATGAAAGCATCCCTAACATGCAGGAAGTGATGCCTCTTACCCATCTTTTTGTAATACTCCTCCCAGGCCTTGGTGTAGTCGGGCTGGGCCGCTCCTGGAGCAGCTTGGCTCTGGTCAGCAGGACCGGGAGCAGCCGGCTGAGCTGCAGGCGTCTGTCCAGGCATAGCTGCCCCTCCTGGCTGCTGGTAGTACTGAGCGTAATAAGCCGCCCACGCTGCGTTTGGATCTGTGGCTGCTTTACCTAAAAAAGTGGGAGGAAAAAAAATTCACTTAAAGTATATAAATCAAACCAAAGCAACCTGCAAAGATGAGCTCTAGAATAAATATAGAATTACAATCACCATGTTTTTACAATTAAATGTGATCTGAACACAAGAGCTCAGACACAAGTGAAACTATTAGTAGAGTTTTATTCATACCAAATATATTGGGTATGGGTCTTTCAGTTTGGTCCTCTTGTGAAACAAAAGACCTGTTGTTTTTAACCACTGCATGGGCAAAACTTCTAGTCATGTCATTTTAAACCAATATTTTGTTAAATTCTTAGAGCTTTTAATCTCTGCAGTTTCTTGTAAACAGCATCAAGTCGCACAAAATTCACATAAGCGAAGTCATTTTATGCTTAGGAAGAGCATTTATCCAAATATTTTAACTTTACCATGAGCAATCAAAACATTACCTTTTAGCTACTATTTTATGCATGTTTAAATACAGCTCATAAACACAATGAATGAAGTCCAATTTAATTATTAACTAAAAACCAGTTGCATTGTTGTGCCGGCTAGTTAATTTGCCATTGTTCTTACATTTACAATCTGTTCAGTAGACTATCATATCATATCGTAATGCCATGTCAGCTACATTGGCTATCTTTGTGGGAAAAATAATTCACAATAGAAACATTTTAGTAAACCACCTTTACATTAGTTTTCACCCTACTGCACTGAATTAAACTGAACAACATATGAAAGCAATCTGCCATTAATATAATCATCAAAATTAATCAAATCAAAAGACTCACTGGGATCATGTGGCTGCCACTGCTGGTATGCATTTCCCCAACCCTGAGGATACTGACCACCAGGAGGACCACCACTGCAGAAACACAGAAAACCATCCTCAAGACATGCCAACCAAACATTAACATCATCCTATAAGCTGATTTGCTATTAAGGCAGTACTGACTGTGGCGGTCCACCAGGGGGTCCGGGCTGGTACGGGTTTGGGTTGTAGGGGCCCATGGGTCCAGCAGGGCCTGGTCCACCGGGTCCGGGACCAACAGGGCAGAGGGGACCCTATGAGGAGAAACAAACCAGTTAAATCCAGCAAACACCAATGTCAAGATAAAATAAACAAAAAGGCAATGCTCAGCGCACCTCAATCTTGTCCTCGATCAGCTGTTTGGCGTGGTCGATCTGCTGTGGAGACCCCCGGATGGTGAACAGTTTGAAGTTGGGGTCTCCGTTGGGTGGCGGTTGGCGTGAGATCTCCACAAATGCACCTGTTTGCTGGTTGATGGCCTTCACGTTTTCACCACCTCTGCCAATAACGAGGCCGCATTTGTGGGCAGGAATTGAAAAGGTCATTTCACTGCCAGGCGGACCACCCCAGTTTCCACCAGGACCACGCCCTCTGCCACGCCCACCCGGAGGCATCCCTGTGCCAGGAGGACCAGGCGGACCCTGAGAGATGGGGGAGAGAGATTAACCAGTGTAGTGTGAGAAAACAGATGGAATCATGCAGACTTAAAAATAAATGTACGGTAAAGGTTGAATGATACAATTTGGCATATTTTGCATGAGCAAAAATTACAGCTGCAGATCTAAAATGTACAAACAATAGACATGAGCCTCTTCAATCGCATTTCAGTTTTAGAAATTACTATTTCAGATACACACTATTACAAAAGGCCTTTATGACTGTTGCTTGCTTTTAATACTGGGTATCAGCTTTTATTTAACAAACAGAAAATCTGAAATTGACTGCACAGGCCTGTACTGATGAAAAGTCTGCTGATGCTCAGAGATTTATCTAGATAACTAATGCTTTACTCACCCCTCCTCCTTCCTCTCGTACTCTGATGCTCTGCAGAAGCTCATTGATGATACTGGCGGCGTGTTCACAGCGGTCGGGAGGACCCATTATATGAGCGATCTTATCTGGACCAGTACCGTCATCTTCAGAGAAGAGAAAAATGAAGAGTTATGCATTTTAATATGAACCACAAAACAAGTGGTAAGTGTCAATTTTTATAAAATGAGATTTAGACTACAGCTGAAAGCTGAACAAGATTATCATCAATATGTGATTTGTTTGGATAGAACAATATTTGGTCGAGATACAACTATATGACAATCTATAAAAATGAAATTAAATATATTCTAATGGTTTCTGGCATTAAAAAAATAAAATAAATAAAAACACAATTTAGATTTCTACAACATTTCTGGCCATGCTACTTAAGCTTATCAAGTGACACTTAACACATTGAGTTTAAATCAATTTAAGCATTTAAACCGACCTGGTTTGAACTGTATCCTCACGCCGGCGTCATTCTGAATCTTCTTGATCATCTCTCCGCTTCGGCCAATCACGACACCCACAGAGTGACGTGGAACTGGAACCTGTCCAATCAGAACTAGACAATGTCACACTGCAGCATGTTAGCCAATTGATAATGATTGACCAATTAAATACACACCTCAATTCCGCCGCCGCCACCTCCACCACCGCCGCCTCCACCTCCTCCACCACCCATTCGAGAGCCATACTCATTCCTCTCGAAGCCCGGATGATCCCGCTCTCGCAGAATCTCCTGCACCATCTCACGGGCTTGCTAGAGGGAGAGAAGAGAGAGATTTAGATGTCATATCAGCTTCTCTGGCTATTTTATGGCAAAACCAGATCAAGTTTACAACATTTATCATCTCTTCCATAATATAAAAAAAGAAACAACAGACACAAAGACATAAGTAAAAAAAAAAAAAAAAAAAAAAAAACAATTGGGGTTTGCTTTTCTTTCTACTACTGGCTGGATTTCAAAACGTTTGCCATCAATAAAAAAGCCCTAGTATTAATATCTAACCCAATAATACTAATGTCTTGGTAAATCAGTGTAGTACAACTGATAATAGATGAAACGGCCAATTGCAGCCAAGAAAATAAATATAAGACGAACCTGGACTTTGTAAGGGTCTCCAATAATGCGCAGTGGTTTGTCCATGTTTGGCCCCTGAGAAGCGTCCTGGATCAAAATCATCTTCACACCAGCTCGCTCCTGAAACCAATATGGTCATATGCAGAGATTTACACAAGCCAAGGTTTGAAGCAGATCAAAACAAAGTTTTTAAATAGTCCTAAGACAAGAAAGGGTGCTGTTCAACAGTTAGGAGAACTTTAAAAGGTTTGAACCACTATAAACGTTGACTATATTTACAAGAATAAATGCTCCAAAATAAGAATTTATTGCTAAGCTGTAAACTGTAAGACTTAATAGAATGAGATGACACTAAATGCACTACTGAATTAAAGAAAAAAATACAACACTATAATAAGTACACTACTATTCAAAAGCTTGGGCTCCATTTATTTGATCAAAATTACAGCAAACGGTAATCTTGCAAACTATCTTTTAAGTAGCTGTGTTTCTATTTAAATATCTTGTAAACTGCAATATATTCCTGTGATTCTTCAAGGTCACATATTTTATCAGAAATCATTCTAATATTGATCATCAAGAAATATTATTAACCTTAAACAATGTGGAAACTGATGTATTATTCAAAGAATTCACTGAAAAAAAAGTCTTAACTAACAGCTTCTATACGAAAGCTTTAGTGAAATCATAAACCACTTCAATCAACTTTGAATAAAAGTTTGAACGCTAGTTTAACTACCCATGAAGCAATAAATAAAAGCCTCTCAGAGAGAGAAACTCTACCTGCAGCTGTTTAATGGTCTCTCCTCCTTTGCCAATAATGAGACCAGCCTTCCCTGCTGGAATGACCATTTCCTGCATGTGGCCACTCCCATTGGTCGACTCATGAAAGGAAGGCGGAGTGCCCCGCCCCCGAGAGACGATGTCGTCCAGCATCATTTTGGCCTTCCTGCATTAATAAATTAAATGGTCAAGAACAAATATAAAAATAAAAAAATGACAATGCAGTCAAACACATTAATAAGCACAAACATACTGGATGGCTTCAGGGCCTCCTGTGATGGACACACTTCTGTCTGGAAGACCGCCACTGTCTAAAACACAAACAGTGGGAAAAATAAGTTACGTCTGGCACATTTAAGTAAACAGACAAAAAGGTGGAGCAAAGTGACTCATTTGAAGCAGAGTTTGACTCACCTGGAGCGATCTGAACTTTACAACCAGAGTCCTGCTGGATCTTATTGATCTGCTCGCCACCTCGACCAATGACTACAAACACACACAAAGATCAAATGACTACTTCTAAATCCATATATAATGCAAGAATGTAAACAAAACACCACCAGCCATTAATGAACATGTACAGCATCTCTGTCTCCCAAAATTATAATACTAAATACCATCCACAATAAATTATATATATATATATATATATATATATATATATATATAGAGCACTTGTATTCTTATAATTAATGCATTATTATTTATCAATAACTACACATTATATATGAATATTTAAATCAGTTGTACATTTTCAGAATTAAATTAAATATGTATAATAATAACTTAATCTTAAAAAGAAATATGATACTTCATGCAGCTAAAAACTTTTATTTTGGCTGTACATTTAGTTTATGGGGCTGAAAACTACATTTTAAAAGTTCTTAATGTGCATATTTTTGAAAAATATACTGCCAGCAATGCATGATGAGAAACATGAACTTACTGAGGCCAACCATGCCATCTGGGACTCTGTACTCTTCTGTCATCGACGAAGGACGAACACTACAGAAACACACAAAAAACAAGTGCAATGGTCATGAGAAGTGTGTTCAGCCATATACATTCATAATGAACTCATGGTCTGGAAGCAACTCTTATAAGACAAGCCATTCATCGCCATTTTGACTGAAATATAACAAATGAGGTGCATCACACTGCTTTTTGAGAGTCTCATCTTTCAATATTTTTGAGAGTCTCATCTTTCAATTATAAAGTAGGGCTGCACAATTATCAAATGCAAATTTCAGTTCTGTCACCAGTAATAAATGTAAAGCATGTACTTTCAGATGGAGCAGCACTTCATATACAGTCATAGTTTACTGACAAGCTACGTTATATCATGTTCATTATTGTGTCTTTGTATTTGGGTGGCTTCTCAGTGGACTACAGCACTGTGTAGTAAACGCTACTACATCTGAAAGCAAGTGAATAACACTACATTTAATAATGTTTTTGCTCCAAACTCAATTCATAACTTCAGTTAATAACACTTTCTACAATAATAAAAAAATAATAGTATTAATATGTATGGTTTTCAGATGAATCTGGATTTGTGTAGATGTAGCCTGTCGCTCTAAATCAACGAAATCAGTTCAATTTTGTTTATAAACCAATGCTATGTGGATTTACTGGGGGGGGGGGGGGGGGGGGGGGGGGGGAGTGGGGTGGTTGTGGTTATCTGGAAACTCATAAAACAGCGTTTCTTAGACCAAACGTGCAGGAAAATCTTAGCTTTTGCATAAAATCACTAAGATAAAGGAAATGAAATTGCTCAAAGAAGCTACTCTGCCAAGCACTACTAATCAACTCAGTGGAGACCTGCATAAACACACACTCATGTAGTTATTCTTGTCAAGAACTCAGATCGGAGATGCATCGGCACAAGAGGATGGTCTTACCTCTGCTTGGAAAGGGCAGCCAGCTGGGCTCCGATAGCTGTGGATGAGACGAGGATACAATCATTGCTCTAAAAATACACAGGCATTTGCTTTGAGAGTGTATAAAAAGTAAAGGAGCTCGTACATAGAGCTGCAGCGTTGTCCCTGTCAGACGCCATCTTCTTGCTTTCAGGCTGATCTGAAGGAAAAACACGAGAACAGCTCAGAAACAAACTCAGAGGAGTCAGACGGAGAGACGCAGACTGTGTGTGGTGTTGACATACCTCCATCCTCCAGCGATCGCTTCGGCGTCGGGAAGGGATAACTCTCCGCTCCGCCGTTATTGCTCATTGGGGGACCTGTAACGTCACCACCGATCTTTGCTGCAATCTGGACAACAGAGACATAAACAAAAGTCATGATACAAAACACCAAACATGAATGAATAATGGAAATATAACAAATACTATAATATCATATAGTATTTGTGGGCAATGTAGCTAAAAATTGGGATTACTTCAGTGACATTATAATGGGTAGAAATCATTTTATCTTTCTATTTTTTGGAGAAAAATATATTTACCATGGTTTACAAGATATTAAGATGTTATTCAGTATAACGACTTAAAAAAAAAAAAAAACTAAAGTGGTTTTGGCCAAAAACATTTAAAACTAAAACTATTGGATGACAAAAAAAAAAAAAAAAAAAGATCACAGTGCAGCCCCAAAATACTCATTGGTGATTTTACATCTTTATATTTTGCTACTATCCCTCAAATCAAAAGGTTTTACCTATGTGGCCATAGTGAGACTATTCATTTAGAATCTAGTAGAGCTGCACAATATATTGTTTCAGAATTGATCACCAATGTATGTATTCGCAATAGTCACATTGCTGCATCCGCAATGTGGAGTTGTGATTATTGTTGTCAGCAATGAAGAATGTTCAGTGTCCTCAATAATAGGGGCAGAATAAAATAGTGGTATGCATGAGGTGGCCCTTCTCATAATGGCAAATCAAATCAATGTTGAATTGCAAGAAATATATGTGCTGTTAATAGGCATGGGACGATAACTGTTTTTTAAAGGTATACCGCTGTTTAAAAAAGTCAAGGTTTTAAACGCGTCAAAATTTTCTGTAATACCGTTCCTAAGGTTTGTTTTTTTAGGACAACAGAATCTCCAGCAAAAAAAAAAAAGATGAAAAACCTAAAAAGATCATCAAAACAGGTTTTAAATTGTTAAGAAATCTGTGTTTTTGAAACTAAAAACAGCAGACGCCTATGATACATTTTCATTATTAAGCTTGACATGCTTACTGTTCCAGAATATTAGAAATAATTTTTAAAATGAAGTATTTTGTGTTCAAATGGGAATAAAATAGTTTTTTTACCCAGACATTAAAAAAAGAATATATTTTAGAGCAGTAATCACAATATAATCAAACCGAGAAGTTTTTATCCTAGGTTACCATACCATCAGAATCTTATACCGACCCATGCCTAGCTGTTAATAAAAAAGTATTTTTCCCTCATCATTTGACTGACATATTTCATCATACTGTGGATGGTTTTCTTGTAATATTGAGGATATTGTGATCATTGTTGGGGGCAAAATATCCTGATAATATCATATCATGTTACTGTACCTGAATATCACTTTTGTCTTTACTTCATCTTATTTATTTTTTTATATATTTTTTTTATTCACTCGTCTACAAGATCACAAAGTTATGAGTTTATTCCAATGTTAAGGCTATTAGAGCAGATATTGTAATATAAATTGCAGCAAAATATAATATTGCACAATAGATTTGTTCAATATCGTGCAGCCCTAGAATGTAGAAACAATATGATCAATATATGCACCACACTGAATGGCGATAAATCATGGTTTAATTTTGAGGCTTTTATTTATACCACCTAAATTTAACCCGAACACAACAGGATCTCACCTTAAGTCATATACTGACGTCCAAAAGTTGGTATTTGGTGAGTTCTTAAGTATTTTAAAATCTCTCTTTGCACCAATGATGCGGATATTTTGATGCAACATTATGGTTTCAAATAACAGTTTAGGTAACCAGCTTACTTGATTAAAGCTTAGTTTAAGCTTTTATTGACACATTACTCATTCATGTCACGATATGGTTTTAAAGAAAACGTTTTTTCCCCCTATGAACGTTAAACGTGGGTTTCTCCATTATATTATTAAACCCCCCTCAGAAAATGATACACAAACGATGGTAAACAAACATGCTACTCTATCAATAGAGTTAGTGTAAAACACCATGGTATATCCATCCAAAACCACTTCCGTTCAATAGTAACGTTATTTGCCACATTTTCAGTATGAAAGACTGTTTCACACGTAACGCCATGGTGCTAGCATGTTTTGCAGTACATGTACTCTAGTAAGACCACGATGCTAGCCTTATACTCAAACAATGATGCTAACACGATATTAGACTTAATTTAGTCACCCAAATAATATAAAACATAAAAATGGCTACGATTCTTTGTAAATATACGAACAAGTAGTGCCATATTACGGACTACCGCGTAAATGCTACGATACATGAAATCGGTGCTTATTCTTTACAAAGCTATATATTATCCACCAAAACATTACCTTGTGCTGCGTTTGCAGAGCCATAGCATTTGTAAGTAAACACAAACACCACCTATATACATCTATTGTTCAAATTACGGGCAATTTTAGCAAATGCTAACGGGGAATCGTCGCGCACGCCGGCTCATGTGCGCGCGGCCCAGTGCGCGCGACTGGCCCACAAACGCGGCCCCGCACTGCGGATCACTCACCTGCCGCGCGCGCTGTACCGCGTCCGCGAACGCGTCTTTTTTCAGCCCACCGGCTCCTAAAGCCGCCCCGGGCCCGGGCGGCGGCACCGCGCTGTACTCAGACATGCTGTCCGTGCGGAAGGGTGAAGTGTGCGGGATACGGCGGGGAGGTCTAGGCCGGGCGGAGGTGCGCAGACGCGGGAAGACAAGCGAGACAAACGCATGGGAGGGACAAAAGGCTCGCAGGTTTGAAGGAACTCTCCTATAGGAGATCTCAGTGAGTGGCTGCTCCACTGACCAATCAGAGAGCAGCTTGAGGCGGGGCTTGCACAATTGACCCAATGAGTGAATATAAAAGGCCACGTTTTTATGACGGGCTGACCAAACGCGACGCACTGAGCTTTCCACTGTGTGAGGCAGCCAATCAGGAAACAGCAGGGTATGAAATTGACCAATGAGGTTGAGGAAAACGCTGATTGGCAATGATGGACGCTTGGATCGTCGTATGGGATTATTTAACCTTGGTGGTTGTGTTTTGCTTCTCGATGCATTTTCTTGGCATTTTATGAGGTAGTTTTAGTGGAGGTTGAGTAGATTAGCTTATCTTGTCTTGAATAAAGATCCCAGAAGAAGACTTTGCTTGTTTTATTTAAAATTTGTTTAATTTCATGTACACATTCTCTTGCATGCATTCAGTTACATATTTTAGTTTTCATTCAAAGGTAAATACACAGTAGAACAGCAAAAAAAAAAAAAAAATAGATAATGAACAAACATGTTGTTGTTTATGTCAATGCAAGATGTCCGTGTTGGAAACCGTTTTTATTCAGGAGGCCCAGATGAAATCTGCAAATGATTTTTTTTCACAGTTTCCACACAGATATTGTGGAACAGGTGTAAACATGATGAAATACTTTAACCTTTTTTGATAAACTGAAAGTACTTTGTTAAGTACTAGTACTCTTTTACAGCTTAATTAGGGGGACGGATGTTCTCATTCAAGACAACACTTGATTGAATACAAAATTGGACACACCCACAAGTGCAGGCTGATGTCATCAATATTTTGGTCCGTTTTCCCAGAAAAAGGCTGGGAAATTCTAAAGCGTAATAAACTTTTAGAAGTACAGCAGTGTATGTATGTGCTACTGGACAAACTAAAAGAAACAGAAATGTAATTTTGAGGCTTCGATTTAAAAACACCAAAAGTTTGCAGATTCCCAGTGGAAATCTTCATAGTATAATAGCTCATTCTAGTCTATCTGAGTGTATCTGCTGAACTCTTTAAGCAGTGATCCTCTACTCTAAGAAGTTTTTTCTTTGTTCTGTTTCTTTTCATAAGAAAAAAAAATACACAAAAACCTCTCTCTCTCTCTCTCTCTCTCTCTCTCTCTCTCTCTCTCTCTCTCTCCCATCCATGAGTCCATAAGGCTTTCTGCTCCAAATGAAGGCTACAGCATCTCATGCACTGAAGGTAACAGATATATCAACTCCAAGGCTGCGTCCCAATTCAGATATGTACGTAATGTGTATTTGCTAAGTATGTAGTAAGACTACAATATTAATGGGTCATTAATTATGTATCGATACATATGATACATTACTTATGTACTTTTTTTGTCTAAAGGCCCCAATATGGCAAACGTCTTTTTCATTTAGGGGTAAAAACTAGTTTGAAAAACCTGAGCATTGGTAAGATCTAGATGATTTAATAAATACATGCAACATATTTTCTTATATATAAACTAAAACACACACACATTATATATATATATATATATATATATATATATATATATATATATATATATATATATATAAAATACAAACTTTAAAATTACAGCAGCATGAAAACACCAGGTAAGGAAACATTATAGTGATATGATGTTTGTGGGTCGAAGCATGGATGGCTGCTTTTTTCTTCAGAATATCTTGTTTTGTGTTCACCAGAAGAAAAAACCACTTGATGAAAAGTCTAGAGAGGAAATTTTCATTTTAGGTTGAACTATTTTTTTAACCGGAGAAGGTTTTCAAGTCAAAGTAGGCGAAGCCACACAGCCACACCTACCTATTATGTACTAAGAATTGACCAATGGTAGATTGAGAGTGTTTACTAAGTGAAGTAAAGTAAACTGAAATAAACTAACTTTGTTTTGGATATTCGCTGAAATGATGTTATTTGTTATTGGACTTAGCTTTAAGTATATTTGGGACATTAGCATCTTGCTAAACTCATAAATAACATTTTTTTTAAATCACATACATTTAAGAACTACTGTGGCAACTTCGGCCTTGCATTCATCAATACATTTCTTCATCTGAAAAAAAAAAAAATCACAAAATGTCATCACACACAAGATTGGATGAGGGAAATATTAGCCAGAAAATGCATGCATGGATGGATGCATACTGTACTTCAAAAATAAGAATATCATCTGGTAAGGTCTTAATCATGAAACAAAAGCAGAATGAATTTCTGGGTAAATTCATTTTCATGATATAACAGTTAACACGTTTTAGGAGTTGTGTTTTGACACCACAGCATTTATGGAGGAGAGTATGCAAATTGGGACACAGTGCAAGTTTTTAGAATTTAAATTCTGGAATCTTCAGTTGAGAATAGTGCTGTGGTGAAAAAAACATTTGAGAAATAGGTGCTGTGTGGATTATGAGCTTTTCTAAATAAACTGGTATTACATGTCTCTTAAATCAATCCGTAGTTCAGTTTTTAACAGCTGATGGTGCTGTAGGCTAGTTTTGAACAGCAAATGGAGTGCTAGGCTAGTTTTGAACAGCAGGTGACGCTCTAGGCTAGTTTTGAACAGCAGGTGACGCTCTAGGCTAGTTTTGAACAGCAGTTGGCGCTCTAGGCTAGTTTTGAACAGCAGTTAGCGCTCTAGGGTAGTTTTTAAACAGCAAATGGAGCTCTAGGCAAGTTGTGAACAACAGATGGCGCTCTAGGCTAGTTTTGGACAATAGGTGGTGTTCTAGGCTAGTTTTGAACACTCAGAGTTCTTTTGCATTCTGTTTCAAGTTGGCTTTTATATCATGAAATTAATGTAAACACAGCTCACTATGGACACGTCATTCGCTTCAACCTTCCCTAACTTTATTGATTATTTGAAGTTTTATTTGTAAAAAAAAGTTTGTAAAGCAGACAGAGCCATCTGCTCTTAAAAACTAGTCTAGAGCACCAACTATGGTTAAAAACTAACCAATCTACTGTTAAAAATCAGCTTAGAGCACCATCTACAGTCAAAAACTAACATAGAGCGCCATCTACTGTTAAAAACTAACCTATCTATTCTTAAAAACTAGCCTTGAGCGCAATCTGCTCTTATAAACTAGTCTAAAGAGCCATCCACTGTCAAAAACTAGCCTAGAGCACTATCTGCTGTTATAAACTAGTCTAGAGTGCCATCTACTGTTAAAAAACTAACCTAGAGCACAATCTACTGTTAAAAAACTAACCTAGAGCACAATCTACTGTTAAACACTAGCCTAGAGCGCCATCTGCTCTTAAAAACTAGCCTAGAGCGCCATCTGCTCTTAAAAACTAGCCTAGAGCGCCATCTACTGTTAAAAAACTAGCCTAGAGCACAATCTACTGTTAAAAACTAGGCTAGAGTGCAATCTGCTGTTAAAAACCAGCTTAGAGCACCATCTACTGTTAAAAAAACTATCATAGAGCACCATCTACTATTAAAAACTAGCCTAGAGCGCCATCTACTATTAAAAACTAGCCTAGAGCGCCATCTACTGTTAAAAAAACTATCATAGAGCACCATCTACTATTAAAAACTAGCCTAGAGCGCCATCTACTATTAAAAACTAGCCTAGAGCGCCATCTACTGTTAAAAACTAGCATTAAAAACACTAACCCTAATCAATTCAAGGGAGAATAATGCATTTTGAAAGTCTCAGAATCAATGCAAAATCAATTTCTCGAAGGGTTTCTCGCCACAGCTCTAGCTGAGAATTCCAAAACTCGTTTCCTTTCACTGGGATTTTGGAGCACACTGGGATTCAACACAGTATTAAACAGTAGGCCAGGCATATCACTAATAAACCATATGCGTTTCTCAAAACAGAGGCACTTTCAATCCATCTGTAAGCTCAAAGGGAGGAAGTTAGTTTATCATTCATTCCCATTTGGTGTTCAGTGGGGCTGGACGATTAATCAATAGGCGATTTTCATGCACATTTTGTCAGTAAAGCTGGTTCTTATTACTTAACAGAGCCATGGTTCACTGACCAGCTATGCAAAATTGTGTTCAAAATTAAAACTCGATTTCATCTAATGATAATGACATTAAGATAATCGTTCTATGATAATAATAATAATAATAGATGTTTATGTGGCTTCACAATGAACTACAGCTCTGTGTAGTAAATATTGCATGTGAAACTACCATGTTTTAACCTAATAACTTCAGTCGAGTGTTTGAAATAAATCCTTCTATGAGATGATTCAGTAGTCTTGCGTTTATTAGTCACACTGAATCAATAAAAGTAATTAAATTTTCTGCTTGTAATGCAAAGCTATGGGGATTTTCTGGGTTTCTTCTTCAGCATATTTGCAGTTTTTATTTAAGAGCGGCCTCTAGCCATCGGAGGAGATTTACTACTGATCACACAACCGTGCTTTCCTGACAAGATGTGCATGGCAATGGCAGCTTAGCAATTTCATTTCAATAAATCGCCCAGCCCTAGTGTTCAGTAGTGTGTGCACTGGGTTAAACACACACACACACACATACACACACTACAGTACAGCACATGCTTACACAATCTTCTCACACACACAAGCACTCATTTTACCGCGTCCACAGGAACGTACCCTGTAAACCTGAATATCAGGGCCCTGTTGATCAACAACACACATAAAAAACACACATGATGAACGGGCCTGGATCAGCACCTCGTAGATTCTGCATATTTCAGTGTTTTTCAATCAGTTCCTCACAGATAGTTGATAATTACAACTCCAGTGCAGGGGATTTTTTAGGTATTTTAGGCTTAAATAAGCAAGTCTTTGACCTTTCCTTCCTTCTCTTGACATATAAAGGATGTAACTATAGTGTCTGTTTTTTTCCCTTTATAAACACACACTCATGCAGTCTTTCTCTCTCAGGTTCCCACTCCCAGTACTTTCCTCATGTGCTCGTAGACCACGTAGGAGATGCTGACGGCAGGAATGACCTTCAGGAAGTTTGGAGCGATGCCTCGGTAGAGTCCCACAACGCCCTCCTGGGCCACGATACTTCTAAACAGGGTCAGCATGGACAACTGAGGAGCCCCCTTAATCGACGCTGGAGGACAACGAGAGGCAATCACATCAGAAACATGGTAACGAAATGTTTATTTATGTTTTGGAAAAGAGAGAAAGCCTCATGTTGCTGAAAATTTGTCAGAATCAGTGCTAACATACTCCTATAGTTTTTATGAGTATCCTAATATTTAAATTTTCTCTAATAATTTGTGGTTAAAATATTTGGTTATTTTGTTTTTGTCATTTTAATATTTAATTTTTTTAAGTGTATTTATGTAAATTCATTCATTTTCTTTTCGGCTTTGTCCCTTTATTAATCCAGGGTCGTCACATTGAAATGAAACAAAATATGTTTTACGCAGCCCTTCCAGCTGCAACCCAATACTGGAAAACACCTATGCACTCTTGCATTCACACAAATAAATTATTTCCAATTTAGCTTATTTAATTCCCCTATAGCGCATGTGTTTGGACTGTGGGGGAAACGGGAGCACTCTGAGCAAACCCACGCCAACACGGGGAGAACATGCAAACTCCACACAGAAATGCCTACTGACCCAGCTAGGGCTCGAACCAGCGACCTTCTTGCTGTGAGCCGATCATGCTACCCACGGCGCCACTATGACGCCCTGTATTTATGTTGTTTTTATTTATTTTTGTTTCAGTTTTAGTTATACAGTGAGTGACCACTACCGCCACGGGACTAAGGGATTGTTAAAATGCTTCTAGGTGTAACAGCAGATTGTGATAATGCCGCCAGGGGGCACAAAGGGACAGGATGCGAAACAAATAATAAAACAAAGCGCTATAATTCCTTCATGAATCATTAAAAACTTGTTAACAACCCCTATTATCATTGTAAACTTGTTAAGTGCAATGACAATTCATTTGGAAATTAAAACTAAAGAAATAAAAGACAACTTATATGAAAGTACAAGCAAACATGCATACATACATACATACATACATACATACATACATACCTTAAGAAAGAAGCCTAAATATAGAGAGATGTACAGTGTTTGTTATTTTAAAGTGATGGGACTAAGATAATAAATAAGCTTTGTTCACCATTTTAGGTCATACAGAAATCTGGAGTACGTTTTGAAATGAAATATAGTGTAGAATTTTAGAATTACACAATTAATTCAGTATGTCATTTTTTTAACATTTTTGAAAATTAGATAATAAACAGAAAATATTAGTTATGTTATTTCAGTTAAGCAACAAAAATGTGAGGAATGGTAATATTTTATGATGCTTTTGAATGGTTTTGGATTTAGCTAAATATAATAAAGCTGTTCCAAATGTTTAAGGAACACAAATGTAGTTTTTATTTTTATTTTTGGTAAAACTATTTTAAGATCTTCCATGTACTTACAATAGTGATTACAGTTAATTATGCATAATTACATGCTATTATAATAATATACATATAACCTTAAATATAATATACATGCTAACCTTATATTAATATATGTAATTAATATTACTCAGTAGTTAATGAATAGTTATACTGTAACAAGGACAGCTTAAAATAAAGTATAACTTTTTATATTTAATATTAACATGCTTACCATGCAACCATAAAACCTATGAATTAATGAATAGCTATGTAACCACAGTGTCTTGTAGCATTTTTGCATCTTTCACTTTTAGTTTTTGTTTATGACAATAATGCATTTATGACTCGCACTATACATCATCCATGCATCCTCACATTACAAGCACATAAACATGGCAAACAAAAACCACAATGGAAACACATTTACAAATAACATCCTCAATGCACAACAACAAAAAAAGTGCACACATTTGTGTTCCCAAACATCAAGCATCCAGCATTTACAGCCTTATTCATTGTACAGAAAAACAGGAACTGATGACTTTGTTTACCTAAAAATGTGGTTTCACTTTACAATAAGGGTTCATTAGCTAATGCATTCACTAACATGAACTAATAATGAACAATACTTGTACAGCATTTATTAATCATAGTTCAACATTTACTAATGCATAATTAACATCCAAATGCTTGTTAGTCCACCATGAGTTAACAAACTAACAATGAACAACTGTATTTTCATTAACTGACTCTTACTAACATGAACAAACACTGTAATAAATGAATTGTTCATTATTTGTTGATGCAAGTGAAAGCATTAAATTACATTAACTAATACAACATCATTGTAAAGTGTTACCAAAACATGTAAACATGGAGGTTTTTCAGAATAACTATATATACTTAAATTGAATTAATTCTCACCCTGCGCCTGCATGCGTGTGCGGATGAGTGCGAGCGGGTACGATGCCAGCTGACCACAGGTGCTGGAAACCGTCCCACAGCCCACCAAAACCAGAACCCCGGGGTCCGCCGAGCCTTCAGTGTGCCTCTGCAGCCATGCGTTCTTTAGCGTCTGAGACAGAGGAGATGGAGTGAGAAACAGTCAACAACAAACTTTACAACAGTAACAACAAACTTTATTCAACACAACACCTTTAAAAGTAGCATCTCAAAGCGATTTACATACACATAAAAGTATGGAGGGGAAAGACTCATGAATAAAAAACTAAACAAAAACAAGGAAATATTAGAAATCACAAAAAAATGCCAGGTGAGTGGAGTTGACAAACCACCCGTATAAAAAAAAACACATATGGGTTTCTTTGTGTATTGAGCACTTGTTGTGTGTATTACCTGTCAAATGTAATTCGCTTTAGACAAAAGCATCTGCTAAATGATTAAAAGTAAAGTTTGACAATGTTTCTGAGAGGGAAACGTGATGTCTTGACTGTGTCGCGAACATGAGGATCAAATGTAAGGTGAATAAACACACACACACCTCATAGACGGCGAGATCTATGCCTGCGTACGGGATGATGCCCAGCATGTTTGGCAGGTAGCCTTTATAAAAGGCCCGAACGCCCTCCTTCTGCAGGATCTGTTTGGCACAGTCTGCTACGCTTGAATACTGGCCCGTTTTACGCAGAGTTAAACGAGTCTTCAGCACCTGCAGAATAACAGAACAGCATGAGGAAATCAATGTGCAGTCAACACAAAATCTCTTTTTCATGCTTTCTACTCACCAAGACTGCATTTATTTGAACAAATATGCAATTAAAACAGTAATGCTGCCAAATATTATTACAATTTAAATGTTGCGTCGGCAGGTGTGTTTGTCTGTGTGTGTGTGTGTGTGTATCTGTCTCTCTCTCTCCCTCTCTTTCCACCTGCTGGCCCCGCCCTAGCTACGCAGGCGACGTGCCCTGAGATTGTAGGAGGTTACCCAGGGCATCCTTTAAAAAGAGACCACTGGGCGTGGGGCGAGAGAGCGATTATGGTTGGTGTGTTGTTTTTAAATTAATGTGATAAAGTTATTCCTCTTGCTAAGTTGTTATCGTTAATTGTGTTTCCCGTGCTGTTGTGTACGTTTTGACTTTGTGTTGTATATCCATTAGTGTTTCCCCTTCCTATTACTTTGTTTATGGTTTGTTTGTTTGTTGATTGTTAATATTGTAAATATATTATATACGGTAAGAGGCAGTAGGAGTGGACGCCACACTTTTCTTTTTGTAAATATGTTTTTTGTTCTTAGTCAGGAAGGTAGGTGTAGATTTTGTATTTTATTTTCTGTTATTTTATTAGGTGTAGTTAGTTTCATTTGGGTGTTTAGTTAGTGTGTATTTTTGTTTATTATTTTTCTCTGGGTTCACTCCGGGGTAGTTAGCTTCACGTTTTGTTTGGTGATTTTAATTTGTTGGGTGTTCTTTTATGTTGTGGCCTTGACCCTACACTAGGGTCGTAACATTAAATGAACGGCTTTCCAGTGTAAAGTATGTTTCAATCATTTTTTATTCCTTGATTCAAAGCTGAATTTTTAGTATCGCGACTCCAGTCTTCAGTGTCACATGATCCTTCAGAAACCATTATAATAAGCTGATTTTTTATTTTTAATAATTATTTTTTAGGGGTTTTCACCTTTATTGGAATAGGAAAGTGGAGATTTTACAGACAGGAAAGTGTGGGGAGCAGAGATAGGGGAAGGATCGGCAAAATAACTCAAGCCGGGAATCGAACTCGGGTCTCCGTGAACACCTTGGTGCTTTGTGTCAACATGCTAACTACGTTAGTGGCGCCAACTATAATATGCTGATTTGATGACTTTATTTCCCAGGATTCTTTGTTATTACAATTTTTAAAAGAAAAGCATTTATTTAGATTTTTAAAATAATGATTTATTAACATAATAATATATAGAAGCTATTTTATATAATTTTTTGAACAAATACAATCTGATTATCCTTAATATAAAAGACCTGATGTACTAAAACACTCAGGTTATAATAGGTAAAAGAGATTTTAAAAATGTCAGATTAAAATATTTCAACATTTAAAATCAAAAGTCTTGAACTAGTAAAGCTAGAGTTGTAATGTTTAATTTAAATGTTTAAAATAATTTAATGTCTGCAAACATATTAATATCTGTTATATCATTCAATATAAATGTATATTCAGGTGGCCAATTGCTAAATAACTAAACTAATAATAATATACTCTTTATATAAATGTAATTATCTGTTGTATATATGTATATTTTATAACATTGCTGATGCCACTATTTTATAAACAGCATAATTTTATCAAAAGTCCTGTGAGTTTGAAGACTCCAGCGTTCAGTCCATTAACTGCAGCCTTACACACTTCACTGCTCCATTATTCAAGCTGCCAGTAAATGCAGAACACTTGAACTCTACTGGCAGCCTCTGGACATCAGACTCCACATATAAATGTGTGTGTGTGTGTGTGTTTGTATTATAACAACAATGAGGCCTTTAAGTAAAGACCTTGACCTTCACTGTGAGCGTGTGTGTATGAGACTGTGCAATTGTGTGTGTATGTTTGCGTGTGTGTGTGTCTACAAGTGTGTTTTTATTTTCTGTGTCTGTTTTGTGCATATGTGTTTGTAAGTGTGTTTATGTAAGTATGTCTGTAAGTTTGTGCAAATGTGTTTATGTATAAGTGTGCGTGTGTGTCTGTCTGTAAGTATGTGTGTGTGTGTCTGTAAATGTGTAAGCGTGTCTGTCTGTAAGTAATTGTGTGTGTGTGTGTCTGTAAGTGTCTGTAAGTGTCTGTATAAGTGTAAGCTTGTGTATGTTAGTGTGTGTGTGTGTGTGTGTGTGTGTGTGTTTATAAGTGTGTGTGAGTGTCTGTAAATGTGTGTAACTGTAAGTGTGTGTGTGTGTGTCTAAATGTGTGTGTGTGTGTGTGTGTGTATGTGTCTGTAAGTGTGTGTCTGTAAGGGTATGTGTGAGTGTCTGTCTGTAAGTGTGTGTAATTGTATGTGTGCTTTGCTTTATGTGTGTCTCAATGTTTGTGTAAGGGTGTGTGTGTGTGTGTGTGTTTACCTCCATAGGGTATATGATAGTCTGAGCTGTAGCTCCAGCCAATGAACCAGCCACAAATCTCTCATGAACTTTCAGTGTTCCTCCTTCATTACTGCCTCTCATCAAGCGTTTAATCTGAACACACATACACACACACACACACACACACACACAAACACACACACACACACTATCATTTTAAACAGTTTCAAATTACAAGACACAAGGCACGTCCTCATAAACCACCTAAACATTGTAGGTCACACCAATGTCATCATACATTTGTGTCCTCATAAGCTACATAAACAAACACACACACACACACACACACAGTACCTGTTCATAAGCCAGGAATTTGATGGCAGTCTCCGGAGCGATCTTAAGCACATTAATGCCGTTTCCTCTCCAGAGCGCAGTGAGTCCTCCCTCCTTCACCATCGCCCGCAGACCACTCCACACGTTCCCCTTATCTGAGCTCTGACCGTGAACCTGCAGCATTCACAAAAACAAGAATTCTCACAGTTAGATTCAGTTCAACCCGATGAGGGAGCAAAGCAAAAGCACTTGGACCAACTCAACTACAAACGTGCAATGCCTTTCACAGCCTCCAGGGGTCAGTGCGATGCTGGAACATGCAGTTGAGAATGATTAACCCTTCTGTGAATTTTTTTTTTTTTTCAAATAATTCTCAACAGATATTTATTGAAGCAAGGGATTTTCACAGTATTTCATATAATATTTTTTCTTCTGGAGAAAGTCTTATTTGTACTATTTTGGCAAGAATAAAAGCAGTTTTTAATTGTTTTACACTCATTTTAAGGAGTAAAAGTATTTTAAATTATTAGCCCCCTTAAGCTATCTATATATTTCTTTATTTGTTTTGATATTTTGCCTAGTCAACCTAATTAAAATAGTTAAATGTCACTTTAAGCTGAATACTACTATTTTGAAGAATATCTAGTTAAATATTATTTACTGTCATCATGGCAAAGATAAAACAATCAGTTATTAGAGATGAGTTAATAAAACTATTCTGTTTAGAAACGTGTTGGAAAAATCTTCAGAAATTGGGGCTGATCATTTCAACTTGAACTGTAAATGCCCTAAAAAATCCAAGTTGGTTTTCTTTTGAAGTCATAGTAAATTTGATGATTGTTCTGACCTGCAGGAAGACCTTGAGTCTGTCGAGCGGTGCGGTTCCTGTCCGGGACACTGATCCTGCCACGGCTCCCGCCATCAGCTGCCGCCACACGAACCCGGATCGCTTCTCCTTCTCTGAGAACTCGTCTGGAACCGTCAGGTGCTCCCCGATGTCCAGCATCTGCACCACACCAAGGCTGTTTTAGCTTTACAATTTAAACAAGCTTTTATTTCCATACTATTTTTACATTTTCTGTAAATTTCAGGGTAGTTTTAGTTTGTTTCAAAAATGTTTATGTTAATAAAATATTTTGTAATTTTTCAATTCGTATATTACTACATGCTACACAGTATATAACAAACATATATGCACACATCCCAATTTCCCTCCCCCACCCCTAAACTAAAGGAAACTGGGGAAATAATAATAATAATAATAATAATAACGAAATATGCAATAAATATAGTAGTGCTGTCAAAATATTAATCACATCCAAAATAAACATTGTATTTACAGATACAAATTACAAATAAATTAATATATGTATGTAAATTTTTTAGTTTTGTATGTTTTTGTATTTTATATATTTAATTATAATTATACACACCTACACTATGTAAATACAAACTTTTATTTTAAAGGCAATTAATTATTTTTAATTAATTGACCACCAAAATAAAGATAATAATAAAGTAGTAATAATGATAAAAAACAAACGAAAAGCAAGAAAAAAAAATGCATATATATATATATATATATATATATATATATATAAATATATATATATATATTTTTTTTAGAAATATACTTAAATAAAGCAATTAATAGGTGCATCCCAACGTGCATACTTATGCTCTATTCTACTCCATTTTGTAGCATAAATAGAGTAAGTAATGCATTTACAGAGAAAAATCCAAAATAATAAGTGCACTTTAATTATCATTAATTAATTAGTAAGAAGTGTGTAATGTTGGACACTTCACGCACTCAACAGGCACTGCTTTACTCACATAGAAGAAGGGGCGGAGCTATCGGGCGCACATGTTGGATAACTTTATTTATTTTGAATAGTGAAAGCAAAATTCTTTTGCGAGAGTGATTATAGCGCCTCCGATGGTGAATGCGGTTATACTCATGCAGGTGTTATTTGGTAGTTTGGACATTTATTTCACAAATTTGGCAACTGTGAAAAATCATCAGGGAAAGGGTTTGAATTTCTGCTTATTAAAAAAAACAGTGCTTCATTTCGGACAACGCTACATTCATATACTATACTGGTGAGTTTGTAAATCCATAAGTACATAGCACATAAGTGCATAGTGTATAGAGTGCCACTTGGGACGCAGCTAGTGGTTTTGTATATATAAAAATATTATTGTGTACGTTCGGCTGTAAAAGCGCCATCTACTGGTACTTCTATAAATAGTCACAGGACAAAACACGAAGTAAGAAAAGCATTTTTGTCGTGTTACTGTTGTTAGTTTCATTCGTTTTAGTTTTTTTATTTATTACAAATAGAATATATACATAAAATAGTTTTTATTTAATTTTAAGTCTATTAAAGAATATGTATTTTGACCAATAGTTTTGGTTTTCATTTTTGTTTACTGAAATCACACACACAGCACCGCTATTTGTCAATAAATACAGACGCTCATGTTACAGCCATACAAAGCTCCTCATACCACCGAGTGCTTCCAGAACTGAGCGATTTCCTCCATGTTGTGTAGAGGGTTGAACAGGAAGTGATCTCGCCACTCGATCCAGTCAATAGTCATGGAATGATCTTTATCCATACTGTATGAACATATAACATATAAACCACATTAAGCATTTCTGAAAAGTGCTTTAAATAATATAGATTTTTCCACATGGGAACGATTATATTTAAATGATGAGCTGCATTTAGGGTTTTAGGGAACTTCCTTTTAAAATGACTGAAACAAATCATTTTAAATAATAAGATTGTAAAGTAAATAGGGATACAAAACTCCAGGAATTTTTAAGGTTGTACACTTTCTATTGCTATATATTGGAATTGACAAGAATTAAAGGGACAGTTTACCCAAAATTATGACTTTTATTTCCTTCCAATGTTGAACACATGAAAAATTAACATTTATTTTATATATTTAACAACATGTTTATCCTTATTTAACAGTATTTTGTTCTAAATATCACAAAATTTTATTTTAACCATGGAAACCCTGGAGAAAAACATTTACATAAGTTGCTCCCTTAATTCACACACCCATAAAACTTCATGGGGAGTGTGAAAATGTGGATATGCTAAGCACAAACACACACCTTTGCAGTATTTTAGCAGCCTGTTCTAGTGTGATGTCCACGCCGAGATTGTGTAAGGACTGCTGGATCTCCCCGACATCCACTTCACCTACAAAACACACAGATGTGCATCAATTATGTGTTATTAGACTGAAGAATAGCTCTTAAGAGTGATTTAATTGGTTATATGCTAATGCTAAAATGCTAATCTAGATGCTAAAAGTATAATCGGTAGCTGCCCCTGCTGAAAAATCCAGCTTAAACCAGCTTAGGCTGGTTGGCTGGTTTTAGCTGGATGACCAGCCTGGTTTTAAAGGGGTCTTGGCCATTTCCAGGCTATTTGTTAGCCATTTCCAGCCTGGTCTTAGCTGGTCAGGCTGGAAAATGACCAGCTAAATCCAGCTAAAACCTGTTTGACCAGCCTCGTTTAAGCTGGCTAGGCTGGTCAAGCTGGTTTTAGCTGGTCATCTCCCAACTTGACCAGCTAAGATCAGGCTGGAAATGGCTGGAAACCATCCCGTTAATGGCCAAAACCCCTCTAAAACCAGCCTGGTTGAACAGATAAAACCAGCCAACCAGCCTAGGCTGGTTTAAGCTGTTTTTTTTAGTAGGGGCTACGAGCAAAGTGATGTTATAAAGTGACCAACAGTATGCACATGCTAAGGTGAGGGTAAAAGCTAATGCTAAATTGAGAGTTTATAACCAACTAACCATCATTGTTACGGTCCAGGCTGCGAAACATGAGTCTAAGGCGTTTCTCATGTGAGCGCAGGTACTCGGTAAACTCTTCGAAGTCCAGCTGACCGTCGTGATTGATGTCTCCCGCTCGTACAATCTGCTGAATATAGGGCATACACAGAGAAAGAGGAGGACAGAGAGAGAGATGGAGGGAAAGAGGGATGCCGGGAATCATTAGGAAAGGTGGGATGGGGTGCAAATGAAGGAGAAATGCACATTAAAACCATGCAAAGCCACCAGCCCCCATCACCAAGAACAAACACGAGCAATCAGACGGTTCTACTTCTGACATTAATCAATGGACTGATTAATTTCATTCTCATTATCGATGCATTAAAGAGACAGTTCACCCCAAAATTAAAATTATTCACTCATCCACCACTTGTTTTGAAGTTTCTTTCATCTGTTAAACACAAAGAAAGACATACTGAAGAACGCTGAGGGAAAACAGCCATTGACTTCTATAGTATTTATTAGGAATGCACTTGGCTGATTCATTCATTCATTCATTTTCCTTCAGCCTAGTCCCATTATTCATCAAGGATCGCCACAGCAGAATGAACCACCAACTTATCCAGCATGTGTTTTACACAGTGGTGGCCCTCCAGCCGCAACCCAGTACTGGGAAACACCCATACACACCCATTTACAAACAGCATTCTCACAAACATTCTAAGCCAATGAAAAATAGTCCACAATCAACTACTGTCATAGCTGGGATATTTGCATAAAGCGATCTGATTGGCTGATGCTTGAAAAGTTGATAAATTTCTAAGCATTGCCTCTGAATCGGTGTCGATGGATCCACAATTCAGTTCGGTCAAAGCTTGACGTCACCCATTCCAAGTTAATGGGAAGTGTTAATGCAGATGCCCCGTGTGAATGGGGAGATACACTACGGCCAATTTAGTTAATCATCTCCCCTATAGCACATGTGTTTGGACTGTGGGGGAAACCGGAGCAACTGGAGGAGACCCACGCCAACACTGGGAGAACATGCAAACTCCCACAGAACTGGCACAGCTGGGACTCGACCCAGCGACCTTCTTGCTGTAAGGCGACAGTGGTAACCACTGAGCCGTGGTGCTGCGAAATTCACATCATGTCCAGCTAAAAATGTCTAAAATATGATCAAAAAAAGGAGACAGAAGTCGGATTCAGTGACTATAGAGAGAGTGAAACCAGCGCACTGAACACTTCAGGGCAGTATGGCACAACATTTTTGTCCTCTCATATATTCGACTGCTTTTCTTTTTCAACCGAAAACCAAAAATCTGAAAATAGACAATCATTTTGGAGGCCAAAAATTTGTGCATGCCTACATATTTCCTTCTATATCTTGCTTTGTATTCAACAGAAGCAAGTCATAAATCCACTTGAGTGTGAGTAAATAAGGAAGTTTTCATTTCTTCGTGAACTGCCCCAAATACAGAACACAACAGATAAAAAGCCAAGCGCACAAAACAATAGCCGTATATTGTGTTGTTACATCCAGAGATGTATTCTCGTAATTGTTTTCTCGTAACTGTGTGCTGTGTTGAGTTTCAGAGAGTCGCTGTAGTTCTGCTCTTGAGTTTCTTCTTTTGTGTTTGGAGGGTTTAGTTTAAAAGGTTTTACTCCCCAGGCAGGGGGAGTATTGTTTGCTATTTTGGTCTCGCCCCATCCCGAAGGCAATGCTACCCTGTTATAGGGATAATTCAGACACACAAATAAACATTTCCACACGCTCAACTGGTTCTCCTGTTAAACACAAGACAACACATACTGAAGAATGCTGGAACAAACCAGCCATTGACTTCTACAGTATGACAAGAAATACTATGGAAGCACTGAAAAAAGTGTTGCATGCAGAACAACTCTTGCAAACAATTTATTTGTGTTGAATTTAAACAAATTAAGTTTAATAATGTTCAACATAATTTGTTTGTTTAAATTCAACACAAATAAATTGTTTACAA
This sequence comes from Danio rerio, assembly GCF_052040795.2. NCBI lineage: Eukaryota > Metazoa > Chordata > Actinopteri > Cypriniformes > Danionidae > Danio > Danio rerio. The sequence continues at coordinate 57,703,759 of NC_141021.1, forward strand.
CCACTTAACCTAAAAAAAATTGAGTAAATCCAATGAATCATCTCTAAATATTTTTTCCATGCAGCATTCTTCAATATATGTTGTCTTGTGTTCAACAAGAAGAGGATGAGTAAATGATGCCACGCTTTTCATTTTTGAGTGAACTATCCCTTTATTTACTATTAATTTGCATATGAAGAGTTGTGATTTGCTAGTGTCTTGCTCTACTACTAGAGATACAGGAAATACAACAGTGCAGCAGACCATGTTAGTGCACACGAATCCACATCAGTAGACAAACTGCTTAAATAACACGTTCAATTATTTTTAAAGTGGCATTTTATGAGAGCACTGTGCTAATAAACCTGCATCTGGGCATTAACACTGCATCTAACAGCACTAAAGCAGACACATGGAGGTGTCACCGCATGCATTTTTAGGGTGTCGTCTCACAATATAGACTTTTTAAAATTCCCAGAGCCGCATGTCTGAACGTGTTTGCATGCTCTGTGCAAACGTGGAGGATTACAGGCATTTATCTGCAAGCCTCTGGGGTTTACAATCAGCTAAATTGCACTTACTTTTTAATTTCATGAGAATAAACTTAAAGTGACCAACATAATCACCACTATAGAGGCTGCTGCCACTTTAAATGCACACTTGTAAACGAATTCCAATGTTTAATGCAAGCCACACCACAATCCTTGGTATGCAAATGACCCTCTAATAGCAGAAATGCCAGTAATTTCAGCATTTTAACTGCTTTGGCCTGTTCTGTGAGTATGCTGTGTGTGTTGTTGTGTTGTGTTTATTTATACGAGCCAGCAGTCAGATGGTATTTACTCTCACATGGGTCGACTCTGACCTTTAGCACGCACTCTACACAGCCTATGTGTGAAACGCAATACTTTCTTCCCAACGACATTCATCATAATGCAAAAAATGCATGCAAACACATGCTGGCATCATATCTGGCATCAAAAACTAGTGAACAATCATGTGCAAAATATCAGCATGACATACGATTGTCCCATGCATACAGGCCAACTGAATAATCACTTGCGCTGAGGTGTAAAACACAGTGTTAAAGCACAGGATGTGTGTGTGTGTGTATAAACAGCATGCCTCATGCCGTGGACAGAATAACTCTGTGTCGTTTAAAGACTGTGTGTGTCTGTTTGATCACGTCTTCTTATTGTTTCCCAGACATCAAGTTTAATCTGTTGACATTAAAGGGGATCTATTATGCTCAAAAGCATGTTTAAACACAGTTGTGTGGGAGAAGTGTGTGATTACAGCCAGATTCTAATGGTAAAAACTAATTAATTGTATTTTTTATAATCACTCTTGATAAAAGCAGTCTGCAGAAACAGTTTGATTGGCATTCTCCCTTTGTACGTGCCATCAGAAGGGGAAAGCCCCGCCCACTAGTGACCATCTCTCCCTCATTAGCATAAACAGCCCTAAGTGAGAAGCAGCCGTCTGCCATTAGAGTTATGAATCTGATTATGTATGTAATATCTGTTCTGCAGAGAGGTGTGGTAAATTACATTCATTTCAGGTGCCAAGCATTTGTGTTGCATGCCTATCCAGATTGGGCCAGTCAGATTGGGCCGTACTATCTTTATCCCTGCCTTCCCCTGGTGTTCTGCAATTGGCTAGAGAGGGCCAAAGGTGCCCATATTAGGTTTAATTAGTTAAGAACAATATCTATTACCTGTTTTTTTTAGTATAATAATAACAACAATTATTTATTGCATTTTTTATTAACATTTTTAAAATGAATTACAATAAACACATTTAAACAAACCAAGAGGCAATTGCCCATTGCTAAATAAAAATAAAAGAATGCTAAAAAAAAGGAAAATAACAATTATTATTTAATTTAATTAATTTAAAAAATGACGTAGAAAAAAATTATAAAATATTTTTGAAAGAATAAATACATCAATAAATGAATTAATCGGAAAAATAATGATATAAAATACTAATAATATATTAGTAAAACCAACAAACATAAAATTATGACATACCATAACTTAAAAAATTACTAAAAAAAAAAAAAAAAAAATATATATATATATATATATATATATATATATATATATATATATATATATATATATATATATATATATATATATATTCATAATTTTTGTAGGGAGATATTAGATCATAAGAAATATAATATATTAGTAATAGGGCTGCATAATTAATTGAAAAAAGATCACAATCTCAATTTAACCCAACACACAATCTTAATTCAGCTTTTCTACAATTCAGCCAACTATGTTTTATGTTTTTAGGTCAGAAGGATAGCGTAAAGACAGTGCACAAGTCTTCACATTGTTTTTTTACGTTGCTCAGCAACATGGACACCTCCAAATGGTGTTAAAAGTGTCACATTATGTACAGTTGAAGTCAGAATTATTCGCCCCCTTTGAATTTTTTTTTTCCTTTTTAAATATTTCCTAAATGATGTTTAACAGAGCAAGGAAATTGTCACAGTATGTCTGATAGAGTTTTTTTCTTCTTGAGAAAGTCTTATTTCTTTTATTTCAACTAGAATAAAAGCAGTTTTAAATTTTTTAAAAGCCATTTTAAGGTCAAAATTATTAGCCCTTTTAAGCTATATTTTTTGATAGTCTACAGATCAAATCATCGTTATACAATAACTTGCCTATAATTACCCTAAACTGCCCTCACTTTAAGCTGTATAGAAGTGTGTTGAAAAATATCTAATCAAGTATTATTTACTGTCATCATGGCAAAGAGCAAATAAATCAGTTATTAAAGATGAGTCATTAAAGCTATTATGTTTAGAAACGTGTTGAAGAAATCTGCTCTCTGTTAAACAGAAATCTGGGGGGAAAAAATAAACAGTGGGGCGAATAATCGAATTTCTGTCTCAACGTAATGATGTATTCGCGGCCGCGAAGTCGCACATGAGCTGTTTGTTTACTACCGAGAGGACGCATGTGCCCACCAATGATGTCTACTTCAGTGAACAGAACCGGCATAAGCTGTGAATAACAGGTTTATAAAATATTGTAAATAACATTCAGTTAGTTGCAAACTGAACTCAAAGTGGCGGCAGCCATGACATGAGCCACACTTGGTGGTGAAAGGGAAACCGAAAGTGCGCACATCATTTACATGATCATATCGCATTTTAGAGTTATGATTACAACAAGCATTTGATATGGTCTTGCTTTCATAGCGTACACAGTTTGTTGTGCATGAGAATAAATGTTCATGGGGTCAGTATAACTACTCTAGCCTATATAATGTAGAATATAATGCAAGAGTTGAGTCTGATAATGACAAATGTTTTATTTTACCAGTGAAAACAAATGGTCTAATAATGTTGTCAATGACAAATGACAAGCACATGTCTCAAACATCATAATTCAACTTCAGAATTATGAGTAGTCGTATTCTGTAATCACTTTACTGTGGATTAATGACCAGAACAGATTTAAAGTCTATTCAAGTCCACCATTCAAAGTCTAAACAAAATGTAGCATTTTAACCAACAGTAGACACACTCACAGGCCTAATATTATTATTGTTGTTTTATCATGTATTTGAGCCTTAACAATTATAATAGCCTAATCATAATAACCTTTATTTTAATTTAATTTGAAGCAAAAAAAAACAGTGATTCTCATTTTAGCCAGAATTGTGCAGCCCTAATTGTTATAGCAAAACTCAACGACAATATTATTATTTAACATTATATTATTTTCCCAGTATTGTGCACTACTATTTAGTAACGTATAACTTGTGCTAAAAATCACTGGACTACAAAGTATGAGCAAGACTGCTTCTAAACTTAACACGCACACTACTCTGCAGTATTATCTAAGAAGGCAGGTGAAGCCCCGGTGATGCTGATTCATAGCCAGTGGGTCATGATGCCCTTCCTCTGTTCCTGACCTTCAGATCATTAATTCTCAAGCTCATAAACTGGTTCATTAGTGCTGCAACACGAAACTCTTATCTGCCCTGTTCCTGACCCCAACACAGAGGCCTTCAAACATGCTTTCTGCTTTAAGAAGCACTAAGGGCCCTATCATACACCCGGCGCAGTGTGGCGCAAGACGCAGTGCAATAGTCTTTTGGTAGTTTCAGCTTGGCGCAAGAGTGGTTTTAAGGCGTTGCGCTACGCTGTTTAAATAGCAAATGCATTAGCGCTCATCTGTGCGCCCATAGGTGTTCTGGTCTAAAAAGGAAGGCGTTCTGACCACTGGCGCGTCGCTATTTTGAGAAACTATAATAGATTTTTCATTAGACCAAAACAAACCCGGTCTAAACTCCAGCGCAGAGTTGCGCCTCGCTTACGCACTGCTTAATACACACAAGAGAGCAATAGGCAAATATCTTTACATATGAAAAAAATTTAATATTAAAGGTATAAATAGGATATAATAAGAATAGATATAGGATATAAATATAAAGGATTAAAATATTACAAAACATATTATTTTCTAGCCTACATAAATCTGAAAAATCACTGCCTTTATGTCTTCTTCATCTCGGGAGGCTTTTTCAGTTCATTCATAACAATTTGCTTTTGTATAATGTTATTATTATTAGCAGTATTATTTATTATATCCATATTTATATTTGTTTGATTAAAAACAAGCTTAGATTTGCCCACCTGTCAGGTTTTAGACCATATGGGGCACAGCATGTGTTTTAGGATATAACTCAGTATTTTGAGCACACTTGGTCATTATTGTTCATTTATTAGTTTGCTGGAAATTAGAACTGAATTTAGAAATGGCTTTGAAACAAATCTTTGCGCTTAACAAACAAAATTAAATATTTATAGGCTAATTGATGTCTGTGCGTAAAGGTTTCCCTATCCAAGAGCGAAAGTGAAAGTAGATCCATTATCTCTCATTCTCACGCAGTAGATGCTCTGTTTAACAGTTTTCTGTAAAAAAAAACTGTTTGCTTGTGAAATGCTCATTTTTTTCCACTTAAACTTACTTTGCGTCCTGTAAATAGCGAATGCGCTCTTGCCGCTGGCTCTTAAAGGGAATGGGAGATGAGACTCTAATTGGTTTATTCTCAAAACACACCTATAACTCATTAAGAAAATAAACTCAACCCTTTTAGCCCATGCGCCTTGGCGCAAAGCGTCAAAATAGAGCACTAAGAGTTTGAGTTGGTTGAGTATTTGTTGGTAAGCAGCTTCACAATGGGTTGTTATTATACTTTCTAATGGCTCCGGCACATCTGTCTAATCTGAGATGAACATCAGGAGGGAATATTGTTGGTTGGTCACTATGCACTCAGATATAAAATATAGACTTTATTATTGTGTTTTAGAGAGTATTATTGTGTTTAATGCTACACGCAGATAAACCACAGGTCATTTAGGGCTTTTTTGCTTTCAAATTAATTTATTTTAGGATATTATTCTAACTGAGATGATATATTTCCTGTAAATTATGTAATATTTTATACATTGCAGCCTATTCACTTTATTTTAGTCATCTGAGCTGAGATTTAATCATCTGTTTTAGCTGTAGTGTATATAAACTGTTGAATTTAAAGCTGTAAACTCTGTTCAGCTTCCTAATGTTGACAAATGGTATTAATTTGCATATAATGTATATTTATTTTCATAATTTGTAGTGCAAACACCATTTCCGACACATAATTTTTTGCAGCTAATAAAGCGGTGTGTAATCACAGGAACAGATTAAGAGGATAGTTAGTTCACATAAAGGATTTCCTCATCATTTGCTCAAACTCAAGTGGTTGTAAGTGAAGTTTAATTTTAAACTAATTTCGAGAGGAGCATGTGCTCATGATTGACCCAGCTGGTCCACATTAGCTAATTATGATCCTCCAAACAAAGCATCTCAAATCACTATATATATCCTCATTTCCTTTCTACAACTATCTTCGTCTGGAAGAATCCCCCCTCCTCCCCTTCTTTCTGCTTTATCCAGAATGGGCGGCACTGTGGCCCAGTGACTTGCACTGTTGCCTCACAGCAAAAATACCAATGGTGTTGGGTCCTCGCTGAGCCATCTGGTATTTCTGTGTGGAGTTTGCATGTTCTCCCCGTGTCCGCGTGGGTTTCCCCCGGGTTCCCCGGTTTCCTCCCACCATCCAAATGTGCTCTATATTATAGATAAAACAAGCCTAAACCTTTTTTATAATGTCTTACTCTCAGGAAGTTCGCCTTGGCCTCAGCAGCGGGGGAGTTTGAGATAGACCTGAGCTCAATCTCCACTCGCCCTGAAAAAGGGGGGGAGCCCTGGGCTCGAGGATCCCTTGAGCTCAGGGCTCTCTCCCGGGACAGCATGCCAAACAAGCTATGTATAAATCATGAGCCAAGTGTGAACTCTTGAATTAGGCCTGTTTTTATGCAGCCCCTCTTCTTGGTGTATAGTTTATATCTTGTTTGTTATAGCCCTGTTAAAGATGCGGGTGAACGAGAGACTGGATGCTGCTGTTGACCAGGCGAAAACAGAAATATATACAAATGCCTTTTGAATAAACCTATTAAAACCCGAACTAGCCTACATTGTCATTCACCACAATCTATGGGGAATTGTCCCTCTGTAGCCTAATGTAAGTTTGTTTTTATTCAGTGTTCAAATAGAAAGTTTAGTTAGCCTATATTTACAAGTCTATATTTACGATTTATGTGACGGCGAACTTAATTTTGGGTCATCGGGAGTTGAAAAATAACTTTTTTCGACTCTCGTTGGGAAATTATAGCATCTAAAAAAAGTGAGGGGGACATGTAAGTTTCTTTCTTTTGTAGAACAAAGAAAGATATTCTGAAGAATGTTTAAAAAGCAGCCATTGACATGGTACAGACAAAAGACACTAGGAAGTCAATAGCTGTTTTCCCAGCATTCTTCAGCATATCTTCCTTTGTGTTCAACAGAAGAAAGAAACTCAAACAGGTTTGAAATAAGCTGAGAATGAGCAAATAAAGGCACAGTATTCATTTGTGGGTGAACTATCCCTTTATATATTAATAATTTGCATATGTAGATTTGAGATTTAAAACCAAACCTTTGCATAGCAAAAGTTTTGCTCTACTATTTGAGCTGCTTGAATAGCAAGATAATTAAATGACATATTTTTAATTAAGTGTGAACTATCCCTTTAATTAACCCTTTACATATAAAGTGGCTAGAGTACATTCTGTACAGGACGCGGACACAGCGTTAATCTTCAGACCTGCTCTAGATGGCCACGCCCCCTACGAAATCTCATTGGTCTGCTCACTTTAATATTAAACATCAAAAACAAACCGATTGGCTGCGATTGTATCGCGTACTGCAGCATTTTCGCTTTCAGTGTTTAGATGTGATCACGTGATTCAGAGATGCAGCAGGTTATTATTATTATCTCCAAATCTGACTTTGAGTCGTAAACCTGCTTATTAACGCTCAGTCTATAAATACCCTCGTGTTATGTCGGCATGTGCTGGTTTCTGTACCTCCTCCACCGAGCTCCAGGATAGCCCGCGGGCTGCGAGTCCGATCCGCAGCTCGTTGACATCCACCACGCCGTCTTTATTGAGGTCCAGCTGCTGGAAGAGTTCGGCCCAGAGCTGCTCGCGGTCTTGGTCCACCCCGCTGTCCTGACAGCGCGCCCGGGTCCATCCCCGCGGCCACATGATGAGATCCACGCGCAGTCACCCTCGTACACACATCGGCTCCGGCGGAAAAGACTTCCGAATGCGTCTAGAAAAAGGCGAAATATAAAACCCCTCGCGTCGCGTCCTCAGAGTCGCGTTCTGAGAGTTGCGTCCTGACAGTCGCGTTTGGCAGACGGCGTCAAACAGCTGTGTATCGCTACTACGGGAACCAGGAAGCTTTCGCAATCACGAATAATAATGCGGTACTTCCAGGAAATCCACGCGCGTGCCGCCGTTTGCTGTCCATTGGTACCGTGACATTTGGAGACAAGGAGAAAATCGCGCGCTGCTTTAATGCGTCAGAACATGATGAACGCGCGTCAAACGTAGAGCTGCCGATACAACAGCGGCTTCAGATTACACCGGCAGGAGGGGCGAGCTCCTGCCAACACACACACACACACCGATAGAGCCTCAAAATATCTAGAACTGATGAGAGAGAGAGAGAAAATCATAAAGCATGCCTCATTCATGAAATGCAGAGTCAGTCACTATTTAATGTACATGCACAAACACATATGTTTGTTCTGTGAATTGTGGGGACATTCCACAATTTTTATAATGTACAAGCTGTATTATTTATTGCCCTAAATTGCATTTTAGGGGAGAAAATTCTCTATGAATGTTTTATAAGCGGTGATGCGGTGGTGCAGTGGGTAGCGATATCGCCTCAGAGCAAGAAGGTTGCTGCTTCGAGCCTCGGCTGGGTCAGTTGGCATTTCTGTGTGGAGTTTGCATGTTCTCCCCGTGTTGGCGTGGGTTTCCTCCTGGTGCTCTGGTTTCCCCTGCAGTCCTAACGCATGTGCTGTAGGGGAATTGAATAAGATAAAATTGTCCATAGTGTATGTGTGTGAATGAGTGTGTATGGATGTTTCCCAGTGATGGGTTGCAGCTGGAAGGGCATCCGCTGTGTAAAACATATGCTGGATAAATTGGTGGTTTATTCGGCTTTGAATGAAAATGAATGAATGAATTATTTATAAGCTTTTCGAGAAATGGGGACATCAGCAAAGTCCTCATAATTCACCCTCTCGTTGTAATACCTGTGTAATAGGCAAGGCAAGTGATTTTATTTATTTACCTATGACACTCACATTTTTGTCACTCTCTCTCACACACACACACAGAGATTTGTTTCACTATCTTAGTCAGGACATTACATTAGACGTCCACTGTTTTTCTCTCAGGTTAATGATACAATGGCCTACCCCCAACCCTACCCCCAACCCTAACAGAAACATCATCAGATACTAACAAAAGCATATTCTGGCAGTCAGTCAACACCAGTGGGTTGTTTGTTATCGCTATATAAGTGAGGACAACTGAACACTCACAGTCACAAGTATAGATAAACCTGTGTACACACACACACACACACACACACACACACACACACGAGTAGTGTCCTCCAGAACTGAATATGATCTTCTAATTAAGGCACAGCTGGTTATTGGGATTCAGGCGTATGAAGTCATTTCCTGAGAATTCATGAATAATTCATTAGGTTTAGTAGGAAGTGGGTTTGCAGGGCAGCAATATTAAAAACCTTTGCAACAGGCATAAATAGGCAGAGGGATCTGTGTCGTTATAATGGCGTCGATAAGCTTGGTTGGTAATAAAGGTGCACAACCAGGGCCGGAGTGGGACTCCTTTTTAGCTCTGGAGTTTCAAGCCTTAGACCGGCCCACCTCAGTCGACGACTGACTGTATTAAAATAAGGTCATTTCCAATTCAGTTTCTAATGACACTAACATGTCTTTTTCAAGGACACAGCTGCTTTAGAACTTCAAATGTTTTTCATAAATATGAGAACATTAATTCTTTATAGATATCCAGTCCTTTGTAACGGTCGTCACACAAAACAAAATATGTCAAGTCAACTTTATTGTCAATCAAACCATGCAACAGTACATCACACAGCAGACTGAAATTGCGTTTCTCCCATACTCCAATGTGCAATTTAAAACAAGATATGACACACACTAAACATAAACTAAACATTTAACTAATATACAAGAGCAATTGAATAAATAGACAATAATAAACTGTGAACAATTACCAGATATCCTGTTGTTCCAGAATATGAAGTTGAGGTATTTATTGTAGTGCAATTAGGTGCAGTATGGCAAAAGTGCAAAGTGCAGAATAGCACATAGAGGTAAGTGAATTTTGTAAACATGTTACATGTGCAAGGGATATCAACATATATGCATAAAACATTGAGTTTGCCTTTCTCACAGTTCCACAGATTTTTGTGTGTGTGGGCTGTGGGGTGTGATTTTATAATCCAGTTTTCATGAGTGAGTTGAGCAGTCTGATAGCTTGAGGAAAAAAGCTATTAATGAGTCTGGTAGTCTTGCAACGCAACGTGAACAGTTTATGTGTGGGATGGGTGAAGTCTTTGATGATGTGCCCCTACATAAGTAACCCAAACAGTATTTAACATTGAAAATGAAAACAGTATATTATACTCTGATGAGTTTCAAACTCGGATCGGCGGCGTCGAAAGGTAATGTGCTAACCACTAGACCACGACGACGCTGTTAAGCACTGCTCTGTTATCTGCTGCTATTGATGTCTACTCTTTTTCTCCCCTTTTAAGATTTCTAATCGAGTAATGTCAGATTTATTAATGTAGTGAATCATCTGATTTTCATTGAGCAGGTGTAATATTCATTAATATTCACTAAGGTGTCGCTGTTTGGGGTGGAATGGGGTGCAGATGATCATCATTAAACTGCAGGCTGCATTTTGCTTACGGGGCTGCGAGAAATTAAATAAAAAGAGCGGAGTTGCGGTAAAATAATGAATAAAAAGAGTGAGGTTATGGTCAAATAAATGAAAAAGTGCAACTGCTGAGAGTGCAAGCAGCAAGGGACACCGGCCCTCGCGGCCAAAAAAACGGACCGGCCCACTGGGAATTCTCCCGGTTCTCCCGATTAGCCAATCCGGGCCTGTGCACAACCAACAGCAACCAACCAACAGTGCAAGCGTGACAGTGAAAGATTGAAGCAGTGCACTGACGCTACACCCATAGCAAAATTTCCCTGGCCCAGATCTGGCCCACACCGTCAGCATTTGCTTGGCCCACATGCCGCAGAATTACGGTACATGACTGGACCAAGTCTGGCTTCCATACAAGAGGCAAACATGGACCATATCTGGGCCAAGTCTCAGCCAAGTTAATAACCCATAACAGGGCCTGAACCGGGCCAGATATGTTATATGTGTCACGACTGCAATGTTTTTTATAAACACAATGCAAACCGCTGAGCCAGTGTGTCGCCTATACATTTAAATTCCATTTAAGGCTGTAAGGATCACTTCTGTGTTTCCACAGTCCAGCAGTGTCTGTTCCTCCACCATCATGCATCTGTTCTGTTTTCCAGCTGTATCTGATAGTGAAACTTACACAACACAACACAACACACTCCCGCCCACACGACGACAACAATGTTCAGTTCAGTCTCAGTTCTTCTTCAACACCAGCAGCTCAACATACAGCTGAGAACGGAAACAAACCATCGATGAACATCATGTGCAGATCAGCACACCGATATCAGACACACACCGCACACCTGTCGCACTCACACACACACACACACACACACACACACACACACACACACACACACACACACACACTTGTATAGCTATCTTTATGGGGACTTGCCATTGAAATGATGTTATTACTGTACAGACTGTATATTCTATTTCAAACCCTCACAGGAAACAATCTGCATGTTCACAATGTTCAAAAATTTTATTCTGAAAGATTTATATGAGTCATTTTCCTCATGGGGACTAAAATGTCCATCCAAGGTCAAAATTTACTAATATTGCTATACTTGGGGGGACATTTTGGACACACACACACCACTCACACACACACACCCACACAAAGACATAAAGATACACATGGGCAGACATGCACACACACACACACACACACACACACACAGATACACAGACACACAAACTCATGCAGACAGACACACATATACAGACACACAGAAACAAAAACACACACAGACACACATGTACAGACACACACACAGAATACAGACACACAGACAGACATACACATATACTGTACATACACACACAAACAGACACACATATACAGAAACACACACAGACACACACACACAGACAGGCAGACACATACACAGACACACACAAAGAACAAACACACACACACACACAGACACACATACACTAAAACACAAACATACACAGGCACACAACTAGACACACACACACATACTCCGGGGCACACACACACACACAAACACAGATAATCACACACACTCAGACAGACACACACACACGCAGAGACATACACAGACACACACATACTCAGAAACAAGCACACACACACAAACAGATACACACACAGACAGATAAACACATATGCATACACACACATAAGTACACACACAAACACACACGTTCATACAGAAACAGACAGACACGCACACACACACACAAACACACACATTCATACAGAAACATACACACACACACACATTCATACAGAAACAGACAGACACGCACACACACACAAACACACACATTCATACAGAAACATACACACACACACACACATTCATTCATACAGAAACACACAGGGACACCTACACACACACTCTTTCTGATGAAAACTGCTGTCAGCTGCTGTCCACACGTCTATCCGAACATCACGTCCACACAACACACACACACAGGAGATATGTTCACACTCATTGTGTTTGTGTTCTCTCCCGACAGCTGTGTGTGTTCATTCTCGATCTCAGGATCAGATTATTCTGTCTATATAAGAGCAGCACAGAAACAGACGCGCACAAACACACACACACACACACACACATCTGACCGTCGTTCCAGCGTTCTGTTTCTCAGTGATGTGCAAGGGGCTGTCCGCCATCCCCTCCTCATGCCTGGAGAAGTGAGTATCTACTTTCTTGAACACACACACACACACACACACACACATGATGGAGAAATTGTGTTTGGATGTGACATTGTGTTGTGGTGTTTCAGGGCGAAGGGCATGAGGGTCAAACTCTCCCACCTGGCCGAAAAACAGGACAAACACAGGTAACACAACTGCACCGACTACTCCCATTGAAAGGGGTCATATCACACCGTTTTACTAGATGTTAAATAAATCTCTGATGTCTCTAGAGTGTGTGTGAAGTTTCAGCTCAAAATATCACACAGATAATGTTTAATAACTCTCTCACTGCGTTTGCGTGGGTTTCCTCCGGGTGCTCCGGTTTCCCCCACAGTCCAAAGACATGCGGTACAGGTGAATTGGGTAGGCTAAATTGTCTGTAGTATATGAGTGTGTGTATGGATGTTTCCCAGAGATGGGTTGCGGCTGGAAGGGCATCCACTGCGTAAAAACTTGCTGGATAAGTTGGCGGTTCATTCCGCTGTGGCGACCACAGATTAATAAAGGGACTAAGCCGACAAGAAAATGAATGAATGAACTCTCTGACTGACCCTTTTAGGCTTTGATTCTAATTGCGGTGTTTTGGTGACTGTCTCTTTAAATGCAAATGAGATTGTGCTCTTTTCAGAAGAGGGCGGAGCTACAAATGCCTGATAATGTTTGTATAATAGTTCCCTTTTAAACAAACATCCTGATTTGAGTGCAAATACATGACATTTTGTACTAAAACACAAAAAAATCCACTTAAGAACAGGGCATCTGCTGAGTCTTAAAAAGTCTTAAATTTAAAAATGTAGGCCTTAAAAACTCTTTAATTGACTAAAATATGGTGTTGTATTTATTTCACCCTTATTTCTCTAGCGCTTTTACAATGTAGATTGTGTCAAAGCAGCTTCACAAAAAAAAAAAAAGATCATAGTAAACGTAAACAGTGTAATTCAGTTATTAGAGTTTAAGTTCAGTTCAGTTCAGTTTAGTTCAGTGTGGTTTAATAATCACTACTGAGAGTCCAAACACTGAAGAGCAAATCCATCTATGTGCAGCTCTACAGATCCCGAACCATGCAAGCCAGTGGTGAAAAAACTTCACCAATTGGCGAAAGTGAAGAAGAAAAAAACCTAGAGAAAACCAGGCTCTCTCTTAAGCATGTCTTAAATACTTTTAAACGGGTTTCAATTTTCCTGTCCATGTGAAGCTATCCAATTAGTAAAACCAACAATCCAGCTAAAAATAAAAAAGGTTTAATAAAGGTTAAATTGGTGAACTTTTTTGACTAATATGGTATCATTATCTTCCTGACATCATTACAATGACATTTGTTTAAAGGTTCTGCATGTATTTATGCAAACATGTTTGCTGTGAATAAATGTAGTTTATTATAGTTTTTAAAACTTCTCTTTGTATGTTTTGACACATTATTTTAAATATGTGGCTGAGAAATAATGAATTTAAGTTTTAGGTGGGCAAGTACAAAAAAATATTACACTGGCCATTACCCAAAAACATCCTGTGAAAGTCTGAAATTTCATTCATAATGCTCTTAAAAGGTCTTAAAATTGACTTGGTGAAACCTGCAGAAACCCTGTAAAAAGTAAAAAAAAAAAAAAAAAAAAAAAAAAAAAAAAAAAAAAAACAACAACAACAACAGCTAGATCATTTATTTTATTTTCGGCTTGGTCCCTTTATTAATCTGGGGTCGCCACAGCGGAATGAACTGCCAACTTATCCAGCATATGTTTTACACAGCGGATGCCCTTCCGGCTGCAACCCATCACTGGGAAACATCCATACACACTCATACACTACGGACAATATAGCTTATTAAATTCCCATATAGTGTATGTGTTTGGACTGTGGGGGAAACCGGAGCACCCGGAGGAAACCCACGCCAACATGGGGAGAACATGCAAACTCCACACAGATACGCCAAGTGACCCAGCCAAGGCTCAAACCAGCGACCTTCTTGCTGTGAGGCGATTGTGCTACCCACTGCGCCACCGTAATGCTCATTATTTTCTAGACATTGTAATGAAATTCTAAGATAAGCAGAATTATTTTCACAGTTGGGTTTCTCAAAATAGCAATAATGTTCCAATAGTTTTGTTTTATATCAATCAACCGGCAATTCTGTGAAAAAACACATGAGAATAAGTTCTGTATTGTAAAACGTAAACAAATTTCTTACGACGTCTATAAATGACGAGAAAAAGTTCTGAGGAAAACATTACAGAATTGCATTTTAGAAATCAATATTACTGTATTATAGTTGTTCAAAATGACCAGATATATACAAATAAAGTGGGTCACCAAAAACCTTCATATCACAATTTAGCCATTTTCCTCAGTTCTGAAAACCCAGAAGTGTCAGAAATAAGGGTTTTTACAATCATTTTTAAATATACAAGCCACTAGCTTGCATGTTTCAGGATCTGAAAAGCTACTCATCAATGAATTTGCTCTTCAGTGTTTGGACTCTCAATAATGACTTCAAACCACACTGAACTGAGCTAAACTGAACTGAACTTAAACACTAAAAACTGAACTACCCTGATCCAGTTACTATGACCATTTATGTGAAGCTGCTTTGACACAATCTACATAGTAAAAGCGCTATACAAATAAAGCTGAATTTAATTAAATATTTATTCAGAGGATAAGCATCCCTTTAATCTACAAAGCATCTTCATATGTTTTTTGTTGTTGTTTTTCTCTCAGAGTGAATGAGGAGAAGCCGCCGCAGGATCTGGAGTCTCTGCTCAGCAGTAAACGTGAGCCTCCATGATCTCCTCTTGTGTTTGCGAAGCTCGATCTGCTCTTCATCTGAGTTGTTTATCTGTGTGTGTTCATCTGCAGTGGGCGTTCAGGCTTTCCGCTGGTTCCTGCGCTCGGAGTTCAGCGAGGAGAATCTGCAGTTCTGGCTGGCCTGTGAGGAGTACAAGAGCTCATCCGGAGCCAAGCGCATCTCCAAAGCCCAGCTGATCTACAAGCAGTTCATCAACCCTGACGCTCCACACGAGGTGAGACCAGACCAGTTTAACCCATACCTGTCAACACTGGGATGTGAAAATAAGGGATATGCCCACCATGATAAGGGATTTATATTTAGAAATTAAATATTTATATCTAATACAAACTATATATTTTTGCATTTATTAGCATTTTATATACTTTTTATTTCTATACACACATTATTTATACACTGCGAGTACACATACATTATGTAAACACATAAAATTAATAATTTAACAGCACTAGTAATGTGTGTGTGTGAAAATGTTTTATTAATATTTAATGTAAATAAAATGTTTTACAACATTTAGCCTAAAGTCATCTTTAGCTTTAATGGGAAAAATAAGTACAAAATAATATTAATCAATTATATATACATAAATCACATGCATTTACATTTAATCTAAATATTGTAATTCAATAATTTAGATTATTAATTATGTCGTTTCCTCCTGGGGGTCCAGTTTCCCCCAGTCAAAATATTGTGGTACAGGTGAATTGGGTATGCTAAAATTGACCGTAGTGTGTGTGTGTGTGTGTGTGTGAATGAGTGTGTGTAGTGTTTCTAACATATGTTAGATAAGTTTTCGGTTCATTCCACTGTGGCGATTAAAAAGCAACTAAGTCGAATAGAAAAAGAATTTTAATATATAAATATATTTTTATATATATATTTTATATATACATATACATATATATTTTTTTTATATTATATATATAAATATATTTATATATATATATATATATATATATATATATATATATATATATATAAATATTATATATAATATATATATAAATATTATATATAATATATATATATATATTATATAATATATATATATAAATATTATATATAATATATATATATATAAATATTTTTTAATATATATATTTTATATATACATATACATATATTTTTTTATATTATATATATAAATATATTTATATATATATATATATATATATATATAAATATTATATATAATATATATATATATATATATATATATATATATATATATATATATTATATAATACATATATATATAAATATTATATATAATATATATATATAAATATATATATATATATATATAAATATATACATATATATATATAAATATATACATATAAGTAAATATATATATATATATTAAAATATATATATAAATATTAATATATATATATAAATAAATATAAATATATATATAAATATATATATATTTTAATATATATATATATATATATATATATATATATATATATATATTTACTTATATATATAAATATAAATATATATATATATATATATATATATATATATATATATATATATATATATATATATATATATATGTATATATTTATATTATTTAATATTATTTTATATTTATTTAACTAAATAACCCAAACATAACCTCAATTTTCCCTTTCTAAGTTTCATTACTCTTTTTCTGACTTTAAGTTCTTGATAATATAGATGTAGTGTGTAAAGTGTGTGTTGTTTCTCAGGTGAATCTGGACAGTGAGACGCGCGAGGCTGTGATGCAGCTGATGGAGGAGCCGGCGGTGGACACGTTTGATGAGGCTCAGCTCCGCATCTTCACCCTGATGGCCAAAGACTCGTTCCCTCGATTCCTGCGCTCGGCCTACTGCCACTAAAGCACTCTCTGATCCCGTAGTCAGACTGCTGTTCATATAAGCAGACACAGTTCACATGTAGACTCTGTATTATTAAACCTGTCCATTTAATAAACATACTTGTGTCAAGAGTGCGAGTGTTTTGAAAGCTGTCTTACACACCGAGAGAGCCAATCAGAGAGCTAAAAGCTGAAGGTCAGCAGACTGAAGGCTGAATAAATCAAATAAAGCACAGAGTAGCATGGCATTGGCGACCGCAGGAAAACCTTGAGGGATTTCACACAACACAACGCAAGTGTGTGTGTGCTTAATGAAAAACACCACTGGTTTATGAGACAAACACACACTATAAAAGCTGAATGCAGCGCTGAAATGAGCTCTGGTGGCCCAGAATGAAAGAGTTTCAGATAAACTACCAGTGAAATCTAAATAAGTTGTGTATGTATTATTATGTTAGTCTTAAAGATATCTATAAGCTACTGTCAGCGTGGGATTATACATTGACAACAGGGAGAGGGGTCAACTTTTTCGATAAAGTTTATTTGTGTAATACATGCTTTAGTGAATCATATGTATTTATTTAAATAACACCTCACTTACTAATATATTAATTATATTAAATAATAAATAAATAAATAAACGCATTTAGGTGTTCAGTGTTTTGTGGAATAGTCTAGTTTTTGTATTCTAAGATGATCAGCTATTTCGGCTTACTTTAGGTCAAACTATTAGTGTAATCTAACGTTACTCTTAGAATATACATAGACATTTTTTGAGAAATCAGTCTTGTGAACTCTTACGGTGTCTATCAGTGCTCAAAATCTGCTTGTCTCACACTGTTGAATGGCATTTTTTCTTGCATGGACTGATTGGTGCGATTATGCGTTCACAATGGTATGAACCGTTATAGAGGTGGTCAAGTGAATATCTAATATTTTATTGATTAACATTATTATTTAAAATACAGACTAGAGTGAATGTTTTCTCAGTTTCAAAAGGCAGATGATTTATGAATGTCTGCACCTACCCAACCTGTGTTTAACTAATATCTGCTCCACCTACACCACCTTAACCCAACCTCCAGGCTGCAGCGATACCTTCTTGGCAACTTCAGGTTCATGCAGTGTGCTTTCTATTTGTCTTCTCATTCGGTAGAGGAAGGTTTTAGACAATATTCAATTAAAGTCAGGCATGTAACTTACACAAATATCTAACTTCTCAGTTGAATCTGGATAGAGGAGGCTATAAAAGTTGAATACAGCCCTAAAATGAAGCGGTGTTTGCCCCTAATCTAAGTGTTTCGCTAATTAAGATATTAGGAAAGGTCACAATAATTTGATCAATTTATTAAAGTTAAAATAGCAAAGATTGTGGCCAACTGTACATACAGGTGTATCCGTTCAGTGTCGATCGTCAGTCTTTTCCCGCGCGGGGAGCTCCACCTAGCGGCTGCACGAAAGATGACACGCTCC